>NC_133120.1:74708364-75008364 GCF_033568475.1 Henckelia pumila | reverse complement strand
ACGGATCCTTAACCATGTGATCAACATGCGAGCTATCCGTAATCGCATCATCCTCCCCTTCTTGAAAAGGATTTATCCTCAAATCTCGATCATCACCTACATCAAACAACGACAAATCAGAAACATTAAAAGTAGTACTTACATTATACTCACCTGCAAGTTTAATTTGTAGGCATTATCATTGATCCGCTCCAAGACTTGGAAAGGTCCATCGCCTCTAGGTAACAACTTAGAATGCCGCTTCTTCGGAAAATGCTCCTTCCGCAAATGCAACCAAACCCAATCATCTGGTTCAATTGCAACCAAACCCAATCATCTGGTTCAAATACAACCCTTTTTTTACCTTTATTTGCTTGCTTCGTGTATTGCAAGTTCTTCTTTTCAATATTTGCCTTAACTTTCTCATGCAAATTTCTCACAAATTCAGCCTTTTTCTTTCCATCCATGTTAACCCTTTCACTCATAGGTAACGACATCAAATCCAACGGAGTCAATGGGTTAAAACCATACACAATTTCAAACGGTGAATACCTCATAGTAGAATGCACACTACGATTATAAGCAAATTCAATAAATGGCAAACATTCTTCCCAACTCTTCAAATTCTTTTTAATTATAGTATGCAACAAAGTTCCTAACGTCCTATTAACAATCTCAGTTTGACCATCCGTTTGAGGATGACATGTAGTCGAAAACAGTAATTTAGTACCAAGCTTGCACCATAATGTTTTCCAAAAGTAGCTCAAGAAACGAGTATCTCTATCAGAAACAATACTCCTAGGCATGCCATGCAATCTAACAATTTCATTAAAGAACAAGTCCGCAACATGAGATGCATCATCAGATTTATGACACGCAATGAAATGAACCATCTTAGAAAATCTATCAACCACCACAAACACAGAATCTCTCCCCTTCTTAGACCTTAGTATTCCTAAAACAAAGTCCATAGAAATATCTATCCACGGTTCACTAGAAACAAAAAGTGGAGTATACAATCCATATGGTTGTGTCTTAGACTTAGCTTTCCTACAAGTCACACACTTCTCACAAATATTCTCAACATCATTCTTCATATGTGGCCAATAAAAATGTTCATGCAAAGTATCATAAGTTTTGGCCACACCAAAATTTCCCATCAAACCACCCCCATGTGATTCCCTAACAAGTAACTCACTTATGGACGATTTAGGCACACACAACTTATCTTCCTTAAACAAATATCCATCATGCACGAAAAATTTATCTTTTGGACCATGCAAACATGACGCATAAATCTCTCCAAAATCAAGATCACTAGCATATAACTCCTTTACATACTCAAATCCCAAAAACTTAGAATCTAGAGTAGATAGAAGCACATACCTTCGTGATAGAGCGTCTGCTACCACGTTTTCCTTCCCTTGCTTGTACTTGATAATGTAGGGAAAAGTTTCTACAAACGCCACCCACTTGGCATGTCTCTTATTCAGCTTTTTTTGTCCTTTGAGATGCTTCAAAGACTCATGATCCGTATGAATCACAAATTCTTTTGGCCTCAAATAATGCTGCCACGTCTCAAGCACACAAACCAAGGCATAGAAATCCTTGTCGTATGTAGGATAATTCAACGCTGCTTCACTTAGCTTTTCACTGAAGTATGCAATTGGTCGTCCACCTTGCATCAAGACACCACCAATTCCTACACCTGACGCATCACATTCAATTTTAAAAGTATTATAAAAATCAGGTAATACAAGTAAAGGAGCATTAATTAATTTTGCTTAATAATATCAAAAGACTTCTCTTGCTCCTCGCCCCAATGGAATGGAACGTTCTTCTTGATCACCGCAGTCATAGGAGCCGCCAAAGTGCTGAAATCTTTTACAAATATCCTATAGAAACTTGCAAGACCATGAAAACTCCGAACTTGACCGATAGAAGTAGGCGTTGGCCAATCTCGAATTGCACTTACCTTGTGCTCATCAACTTTAACACATTGAGCACTCACAACAAAACCAAGAAACACAAGTTCTTTTGTACAAAACACACACTTTTTCAAATTAGTATACAAATGTTCAGCTTTTAGTGTGATTAGCACAATTCTCAAGTGTTCAACATGTTCATTCAAGTTCTTACTATACACCAAAATATCATCAAAATACACCACAACAAATTTTCCAATATAAGCACGCAAAACATGATTCATCAACCTCATAAAAGTGCTAGGTGCATTAGTTAACCCAAATGGCATAACCAACCACTCATATAATCCGTACTTAGTTTTAAAAGCAATTTTCCATTCATCACCTTCTCTTATCCGAATTTGATGGTAACCACTCTTAAGATCAATTTTACTAAAGATGCTAGAACCATACAATTCATCTAACATATCATCTAGTCTAGGAATAGGATGCCTATACTTGATGGTAATATTGTTAATGGCTCTACAATCAACACACATTCTCCATGAACCGTCTTTCTTAGGCACTAACAAAATAGGTACAGCACAAGGAGACATAGACTCACGCACAAATCCCTTGTCAAGAAGTTCACTTACCTGCCGTTGTAGCGCTTTTGTTTCCTCCGGGTTACTCCTATAAGCTGGACGATTCGGCAATGCACTTCCGGGCACAATATCAATTTGATGCTCAATTCCCCTAAAAGGTGGTAATCCTTGAGGTAAATCCTCCGAAAATAGTTCTTCAAATTCCTGCAAGAGAGAAACAACATTGCTCGAAAGATTTCCGGCTATATCACTTGTGTTAAGGAGAATCTCCTTATAGAAAATCAACACAAGTGGAGTATGCACATGTAAAATCTCTCGCAACTCACTCTTTTGGGCCATATATATTTTTTTTATCGGCCTCTTTCCTCTCATTTTTTTCTTCATCTTTTTTTCTTTCATTCTTTTTTTCTAAGGTCATCTCACTTTTTTGTTCACTCTTTTTTTCGGCCTCTTCTCTTTTTTTCTTTTTCAAATGATCCTCCAATAATTGTTTTGGAGTCATAGGCAACAACACAACAGACTCTTTTTTCATAGTAAAAGAATAACGATTCTTAAAACCATCATGTGTCACCTTCCTATCAAATTGCCAAGGTATACCCAACAAGATATGACAGGCTTGCATAGGAACAACATCACACAACACTTCATCCTCATATTTACCAATTGAGAAAGGCACCACAACTCGCCTAGTCACTCTCACTTCAGAACTATCATTGAACCACTGCAATTTATATGGTTGAGGATGCTTTAAAGTAGGCAAACTAAATTTTTCAACAAGCTCACTACTCGCGACATTGGTACAGCTACCCCCATCAATGATGACACTACACACTTTGTTTTTCACAAAGCATCTAGTATGAAACAAATTTTCCCTTTAATTTTTTTCCTCCTCCTTTTGTTGCACATTCAACACTCTCCTAGTCACCAACAACTGCATTACATCCCTCGTCATCGGGATCCTCCAACGCAGGCATATCATCATAATTCTCCTTCTCACTCTCCGATTCAATCTCACCACCATCATTCACAATCATTATTTTTTTATTAGGACACTGACTAGCAATATGACCAAGACCTTGACATCTAAAGCATTTAATGTCCCTAGAACGATTATTGGGAGTTTTAGATTTACCTTGCACTTCTTTCTTTGGCATTTCTTTCTTGGTGTCAACTTTTGGTTTGGACACCGTCTTGACATCCTTTCGTTTGCCAACGTTTGGATGCCAAGGTGCAGTAGTTACTCCACCCGAGGACACTTGACCAATGCCTCTCCTTTTAAGCTGTAGCTCCACTTTCATAGCTAATTGTACCATCTCCTCAAAATCTACACAATGTCGTAGCTCCACTTGGTCTTGAATATCTCTATTCAAACCACACAGAAATCGAGCCATGGTTGCCTCACTATCCTCCTCAATATTAGCCCGAATCATAGTAATCTCCAACTCCTTGGAGTAGTCCTCTACACTCCTCGAGCCTTGCTTCAAATTATGCAATCGCTTAAACATATCACGATAATAGTAATTAGGAACAAACCTTTTCTTCATTATTTGCTTCATCTCTTCCCATGTTTCAACAGGCCTCTTACGATTTCTCCTCCTAGTTGTAACCAGCTGATCCCACCAAATTAGAGCATAATCCACAAACTGAACAATCGCTAACTTTAAATTTTCGAATCGCTGTAGTTGTGGCAATCAAATACCGATTCCACTCTCATCTCCTACTCCAAATAAGCCTCCGGATCATATTTCCCATGAAACGATGGAATTTTCATCTTAATCCCAATTATATTCTCATCTTCTCTACCCCCTTCAGTATATCTCCCTCGCATTGCTTCTCTTTTATTTCTTCCATCCTCTTGACCTCGTCTATTCCTACCCGAATTCTTACCAAAACTCTTATCATCCTCACTAACTTCAAGCTTATTTATTCTTTCATGCATCGTTTTCAACTCAGCTCTCATCGCTTCCCTTATCATCGTACTCAAATATTCCTTTGAAAAATTTTGACTATTAGAACTCATCGTACCTGCAAGAAAAGTTAGTAATAAAATTCCTCACACAATTTTTCACAAATCCCTCCAAACGAATTCACTCAATCACTCCTTTTTTTCACTCAAATATATGGAATAGCTTATGCTTTGTGATTTTAAATATCAAACTCACAAGTTCAAAATTTGTAAACACTTGCCAATCGACTCACGTAGATTGCACAAAAAACAAGAAACTAACTTTATGAAGATTGAAATAGACTTGGCACCCAAGACTCACAAGACACGAGAAATTATGACCACAAGTTATTTTGCTTTCTTTTTTTTGACAATTTCGGTCTCTACTTTTTTTTTGTGACCGATTTCAAATTACTTTTTTTTTTGAAATTATAACTTGTAACACAAGACACGAGACTTGGATAACAAGTTTGAAAGTAAAGACACAGAAATTTGATATAAGATAGATGAAGAACGAAGAACGAAGGATGACGAATGACGAACACGAAGAACACGAAGAACAGATGAAGATAAGATACTTACTTGATTCAAAACCTTGGCTTTGATACCAAATGATATGAATTCTTAATGTATGGAAGGCAAACACGACTATATTAAAATCGTACCCTCAATCCAATAACAAAAGAAATCAAAAAATTGCCCAATCTTGAAAACAAGTAAAGGTTTTGGATTATTCACCTCTAGTTTACTTGAAACTAGCAACAAACAATCACGAAGAGAAAACAATTGATCACAATGGGACCTTCAGAAAACCTGTTTCTGACAACCCACGAGGATAATCAATCGACAAATGCCACAAAGTGTTGGAAAACTGGCGAGTTCCCAGACCAATTATGATTGATACCCGGTGCAGCGGAAGTTTAAAAATTTTTCATGGAACGTTTCCATGGTATGGGTATCAACCGTTCATCGATTGAATTACGTGTGTGTAAAATTTAAATAATAATTAAATAAATTTTACCTCAAATCTCGCAACGAGATTAATGGACACCAACAGAACAATTCTGCTCTTGTTGTCTCTCCCTGGAACCGATGAACGCCTTCAATCAGGTCCACGAACAGAGGTTTAATCCCTCTGATAGATTGCACTAGAAAATCTATCAGAAGTTTTCTGCGAAGAGAATACACGAATTTGATTCGTTATTCCTGACTGCAATTCAAAATCACAGACCGGAATTTCTCGGGCAGAGTATGGGGAGGGTTCGGCCGAATTGTGAGAGAATAGGGGCTAGGGTTTTTCGAATTTTGTCTCTCAAAATAATGACCTGTTGTGTGTAATTTCTGTACTGAAATAACTTATTTATAATGCAGGCCACTAACACCTTAGGGCCCATTAGTCATAAGCTGGGGCCCGACAAGCAAAGCCCACTCGTTCAGAAATTAATATAAAATTTATCGTGACTCCGATTGATGAAACGATTTCACCAATGTGCACAGAAACCATTTCTGCACGTTTTAAAGTCAAAATAAATTTTCCTGAATCCGAATTCAGTGGTTTCCAAAAATGTCCATCCCTATGTCATTTTAGGAAATCCTACTCCCTTACTCTTATTTAAGAAGTCCAACTCCTTAGTTCATTAAATTTAACTCTTTAAATTTAACTATCTCAACGGGGATTAAAACTCCATTACACTGTGTGACCCTCAATGGTTCAGGGATACAGCTAGCCGTGGGCTCACAACTCCTTGTGACTCGGAACAACACTTTCCGACTTGCCCAACGAATCATGGTAAAGCGCCTAGCAACATCGCCCCATGATTCCCTAGGTATCACTGATAGTGCCTACAAGAACCAGTAGATTTTGGTTAACGTACAGTACGGTCCCTTCATCCATATATCCCGATCGAATCAACAACCATTGGTATATCGAGAGTCGCTCAAGATTCGATAACTATGCAATACATCTTGAAGATCAAATTAGTGACATCGCATGTGCTACTAAGAAACCATTTCTTAAATCACATCAATTACTCTGGCCAGAGATTTATCACACTAATATCTCCTCAGATCGCATAGGATATCCACACTCGCAAGTATGTGGTGAATCCTTGACAACAATGCATTGACTCCTATATGTGTCGTAACTGTACCCAATCTCGACACCTGATGACCCCCTCAGAGTCGGTAAACGAGTCAAAGCACAGTACTAGCATATAGAGTCTCCATGATGTTTCAAGTCGTAAGGACTAATGGTGTACAACCAAAACCGCGGACTTTATCCACTCGATAAGTGATAACCACTTGGAAAGTCCGGATAGGGTAGTTCGACTATTCATCCTATGAATATCCATTTGCATGCTTCGAACATCTCCATGTTCCCTACCAATGAAACGTGGTACTCTGCATCGCAAATGCTAGTCTCAAACTCGAGCGATCCTTATCCTTATTATCGGACGGCTCAATCGACTAGGAACGGTTTTAGAATATACAGTGACTATAAGATGTATTTCATGATAGACATCTCCATGTTCTACCACATCTTACATACACTATAGTATATTCAAGGTCTTTATCAAAACAACAATAGTATATCACAATATAACAATATGAAGTAATATAAAGTCATTGCCATAAAAGTGTAAATCATATTAAACAAAAGATTGTTTATACAAAGAGTCAACAAAGCCCATAGCCACACAGTTGGCTCACTGGGCACCCACTCTTACAATCTCCCACTTGCCCTATAGCCAACTAGTCATACTACGTAGACCCATTGCTTCGCGATGTTTGTCAAACAATGGTCCTGGCAAAGGCTTAGTAAGTGGATCAGCGATATTGTCTGCAGAGGCCACTCGTTCGACACTGATGTCTCCTCTTTCCACAATCTCCCGGATTATGTGGTATTTCCTCAGTACGTGTTTGGATCTTTGATGAGACCTTGGTTCCTTTGCTTGAGCAACGGCACCCGTGTTGTCGCAGTACACCGGGACTGGACCAACAAATTCAGGAATGACGCCCAACTCTTGGACGAAATTCCTCATCCAAACGGCCTCTTTAGCAGCAGCTGATGCTGCAATGTATTCAGCCTCAGTGGTGGAATCCGCTGTGGTGTCCTGCTTGGAACTCTTCCAAGAGACAGCACCGCCATTGAGCATGAACACAAATCCAGAGGTTGACTTCGAGTCATCCACATCACTTTGGAAGCTAGAGTCGGTATAGCCTTCCAGTTTGAGTTCTCGTCCTCCATAAACCATGAACATATTCTTAGTCCTTCGCAAGTACTTAAGAATGTCCTTCACGGCTTTCCAATGCATCTGACCAGGATTAGACTGATATCTGCTCGTGACACTCAGAGCAAATGCTACATCCGGTCTGGTAGATATCATCCCATACATGATACTACCTATAGCTGACGCATATGGTACATGTGTCATATTCTCTATCTCTGCATCAGTCTTGGGACACATAGACTTGGATAGAGAAACTCCATGACACATGGGTAGATGTCCTCTCTTGGACCCATCCATTGAAAACCGTTTCAATATGGTATCGATGTAGGTTGATTGAGTGAGTCCTATCATTCTCTTAGATCTATCCCTATAGATCTGTATCCCAAGAATGTAGGATGCCTCACCCAAATCCTTCATCGAAAATCTACCTGATAACCATATCTTAGTTGACTGCAACATCCCTACATCATTCCCAATGAGTAGGATGTCATCAACATAAAGTACTAAGAATGTCACCGCATCCTTAACTACTTTCTTGTACACGCAAGGTTCCTCCGGGTTCTTGATGAAACCAAAATCTTTAATTGTTTCATCAAATTTCTGGTTCCAACTTCTTGATGCTTGTTTTAGACCATAAATTGATCTCTGAAGCTTGCATACCTTATGCTCGCTTCCCATGGATGTGAACCCCTCAGGCTGCTTCATATAGATTTCCTCCTTAATGTCTCCATTAAGAAAAGCAGTCTTCACATCCATTTGCCATATCTCATAGTCATACCATGCAGCTATGGCAATAAGGATTCTTATGGACTTGAACATTGCAACTGGTGAAAAGGTTTCGTCATAGTCAACTCCTTGCCTTTGAGTATAACCTTTAGCCACCAATCGCGCCTTGTAGGTCAATACCTTACCATCAGGCCCAAGCTTTCTTTTGTAGATCCATTTACACCCTATTGGAACAATTCCATCGGGAGGATCCACTAAAGTCCAGACTTGGTTAGTATGCATCGAATCCAATTCTGATTGCATAGCTTCAAGCCATAAATTCGAATCCGCATCAGAAATTGCTTCCTTGAAGCTTCTTGGATCACATCCAATGTCGGGTTCATCTTGACCCTCTTCAAGAAGAAGACCATATCGAACTGGAGGTCTAGAAGTCCTCTCGGATCTTCTAGGTGCAGGCGTGTCCAGCAATGGTTCCTGAGGTGTGGGATCGTTATTTTGTATTTCGGGTTCTTCTCGAACTTCTTCGAGTTCCATCATCTCGCCTTTCTTATCCAATAAGAACTCCTTCTCCAAGAAGGTGGCATTCCGTGAAACAAACACCTTTGTTTCAGTAGGATAATAGAAATAATATCCGATTGAATTCTTCGGATACCCCACAAAATAACACAAGCTGGATCGACTATCCAACTTATCTCCCACTGTCCGCTTCACGTAAGCAGGACATCCCCAAATCCTCAAGTATGAATACTTAGGAGCTTTGCCATTCCATAACTCGTATGGTGTTTTGTCCACTGCTTTAGTGTGGACGTTATTCAACAACAATACCGCCGTTTCAAGCGCATAGCCCCAAAACGAAGGTGGAAGCTCAGTGAAGCTCATCATAGATCGAACCATGTCCAACAAAGTTCGATTACGACGCTCCGATACACCATTAAGCTGTGGTGTCATAGGAGGAGTCCACTGAGAGAGAATCCCATTCTCTTTCAGATAGTCCAAAAACTCGGTACTCAAGTATTCTCCACCTCGATCCGATCGAAGTGCTTTAATACTTTTACCTAGCTTGTTTTCTACTTCAGCCTTGAATTCTTTGAACTTTTCAAATGCTTCAGACTTATATTTCATTAAATATAAATACCCATACCTAGAATAATCATCAGTAAAGGTAATGAAGTAGGTGTGGCCATGTTGAGTCCCTACTCTAAATGGACCACAAACATCTGTATGGATCAAATCCAACAGATTTTGACTACGTTCAGGCTTCCCCTTAAAAGGAGATTTAGTCATTTTCCCTTTTAGGCAGGATTCACAAGTAGGTAGAGAGTTAATATCAGACATATCAAACATGCCCTCTCCCACTAGCTTGTTCATCCTCCTTGAGGAAATATGACCTAGTCTAGCGTGCCAAAGGTTTGCCGGGTTTTGACTATCGATTTTCCTTTTGTTTGTTGTTGCCGGTTTGTCAATACAATTCACTGGAACGTCTTTTAGTTTTAAATTATATAGATCGTTTTCAAGTTGTCCATTTCCAATTAAACATTCATTCTTGTAAATACTGCAAATCCCATTCACAAAATTACAAGAATAACCATCTCTATCAAGCATAGAAATAGAAATAATGTTTTTAATTAAATCTGGCACAAATAAAACATCTCTCAACAATAATTTAAAACCATTCTGCAAAATCAAACAAACATCTCCAATGGCCTTAGCTTCAACTCTGGAACCATTCCCGAGCCTCAGCTGGGTCTCACCCATTCTAAGCCTGCGACTTCTTGTCATCACCTGCAAATCATTGCAAATGTGAGAACCACATCCGGTATCCAATACCCAAGAAGTTGTATTAAGTGACATGTTTATTTCGATATAGAACATACCCTTTGCAGTTCCCAACTGCTCAAGATACTCCTTGCAGTTGCGCTTCCAATGACCCGGCTTCTTGCAGTAATGGCAAACATCCTTGGATTTTCCATCGTTTGAAGCCTTTGTCTTTTGCTTCTTCTCGGGTTCCACTTTCTTGGGTGGGGCAGAACGTTTCTTGCCCTTCATACTTGGCCCCTTCTTAGCAGAAGATGAGGAGCCCACCAAGAAAGCTGGCTTATCCTTCTTAAGTGTGGATTCATATGTAACGAGCATATTGACCATCTCTTCAAGGGTGGCCTCTATCTTGTTCATATTAAAATTTATCACGAATCCATCAAATGAAGAAGGAAGAGATAGAAGCAGCAAGTCCACATTGAGTTCATGCTCCAACACCAAATCAAGGGTCGCTAACTTCTGTATGAGCCAAATCACTCGTACCCCATGATCACGGACCGAAGTCCCTTCACGCATGCGGCACGTCATCAACTCCTTAACAGTAGAGAACCTTTCAGCCCTCGACTGAGCCCCAAAAAGTTCCTTGAGTTGCGTGTGAATGTCAGCAGCATTCACCGTGTCCTCAAATCGCCTCTGGAGTTCATCAGACATCGAGGCTTGCATATAGCATTTGGTCTTGATGTCATGGTCACACCATGCATCAAGTTTGGCCAATTCCTCCGGACTTATGTCAGCTGGTGCTTCCTTCGGAGGTGCTTTCTCTAACACGTAGAGCATTTTCTCCGAAGTTAAGACAATCTTCAACTTCCGGAACCATTCCGTATAGTTGGCGCCAGTCAGCTTGTTTTGTTCGAGGATCGAGAATAAAGGATTTCGCGAATTCATTGTATGAAATACTGAAAAGGAAAAACAGACATATATCAATGATTGTTTAACAATTTACTAAGACATAAAATAGGCGAATTTAATTTTATGAATCTCACTCCCACTATTTTAACGATTTCACCACCCTCTAGTGAAAACGGGAAACTTTTTCCTT
The DNA here is from genome assembly GCF_033568475.1 of Henckelia pumila. Lineage (NCBI taxonomy): Eukaryota > Viridiplantae > Streptophyta > Magnoliopsida > Lamiales > Gesneriaceae > Henckelia > Henckelia pumila. The sequence continues at coordinate 74,997,121 of NC_133120.1, read as the reverse complement.
AGTGAGAACATGGAGTCCAATTGACAAACTTATGGTCCCGAATAATATCAGCCAACCATAATTCTCAAAAGGTAGAGCCCAATTGCTTCCAAAGCAACCCCCATGTATTTACCTCATGTCCAATAAGGGCCCAATAATATGACGCCGTTTAAAGTGACATGTCAAGATGACCCATCAATATTAAGTTGTGATGGACGGTCACCATGTGGATCCCCCAATAATATGAGCCGATCCCATGGGAGTTCCACCCAACTTACAACATTTGTCGATCCAATGTATAGCTTTCCGACGGACGGGCCCCCCCAATAATATGAGCCGGACCGTATCCGCGGGTAGCATCACATACATTGACCGTTGATGGAAGGTAGGAACATTTAAACAATATTTAAATTTCCTTTATTTATCTTGATATAAATTTTAAATCATATTTAAAATGAGGGATTTTATTTATAAAAATATTTGTCTCATCATATTTAATTTATTGCATGCATTGCCGGATTCACGCAATTTATGTCTAAACATGCATACAATCATAATATCACATATTATATATAGGATGATCGATTCCATTTCTAATTGACCCGTGGTTGCCAATCACGGGTCTTAGTCCAATCCTAGGTAATATGCAGTATGCAAATGCAATCCTATTACATATGCTTCCAATTTACATTTCTTCAGTCTTCATTGTCTGCTGGGCCCACCATCTTCAAATCTTGATCTCCCACTAAATCTAATGTATTTACAATTAAATAACAATGACAAGTAGGGGATACATTTTAGGGGGTGGGAACGGGCTATAAACCAAGCCCACTTTTATTACATATGACATTCATATCGGGCCATAAACCAGGCCCATTAATAAAACCAACAACAATAAAGACAAAATGTAAATTCCTAACATACACCTACAAAATTGGTCATGGCAATCGATCATCCTTATCCAATAACATTTAATTCAAAATTAATTTATTGGATAACATGCTGTGGCAATTCAAATTTAAACAAGATAAAATCATATTTTATATATAAAATCACATTTCACATATAAAATCATATTTTATCTCCATATCAAATAAAATCATATTTTATCTATAAAATCCAATTTTACAAATAAAATCATATTTTATCTAATATATCATAAGATCATATCTTATCATCAATTGTACCAAAATAATTGATTTCAAAATTCAATTTACGGATAAAATATTAAAATTTTCCAAAAATTCAAATTTATCCAAAATCAATTTTAAAATTTACGGACTCGAACAATTCGATCCGAAATCTCGTGAACCAATCAAAAACAATTTTTGACCGGACCAAAAATAAAATTTTAACATATTAAAATTAATTTTTAATAAAATATTAATTTTTCCCGCGGGCCACCCGGGACACTCCCGGGTTGGCCCGCACCCGGGGCGCGGGCCGGGGCAGCCCGGCTGCCCCCTTAGGGCAGCAACGTTTGCTGCCCTGGCGGCGCCTGGCGCCGCCGCTGGGCGGCGCCGTGCGTCGCCCTGGGCGGCGCCGAGCGCCGCCCCTGGGCGGCGCTGTGCGCCGCCCTGGGCAGCGCCGAGCGCTGCCCTGCGCAGCGCCCAGCGCTGCGCTGGGCAGCGCACAGCGCTGCCCTGGGCAGCGCCGTGCGCCGCCCTGGGCGGCGACGGTCGCCGCCCTGGGCGGCGCCGTGCGCCCCCTTTGGGCGGCGCCGTGCGCCGCCCCTGGGGGCAGCGACCATCGCTGCCCCCTCCGGGCAGCGATCCAATCGCTGCCCGGGTTTCGCCCCCGGAAAAAAAAAAAAAAATTTTTTTTATTAAAATATTTATTTTGTTTCAAAAACCGAGACTCAAAAATTTTTGTACAATTGATTAATTCAATCGATTGATCTGAGCAACCTGGCTCTGATACCACTGTTGGAAAACTGGCGAGTTTCCAGACCAATTATGATTGATACCCGGTGCAGCGGAAGTTTAAAAATTTTTCATGGAACGTTTCCATGGTATGGGTATCAACCGTTCATCGATTGAATTACGTGTGTGTAAAATTTAAATAATAATTAAATAAATTTTACCTCAAATCTCGCAACGAGATTAATGGACACCAACAGAACAATTCTGCTCTTGTTGTCTCTCCCTGGAACCGATGAACGCCTTCAATCAGGTCCACGAACAGAGGTTTAATCCCTCTGATAGATTGCACTAGAAAATCTATCAGAAGTTTTCTGCGAAGAGAATACACGAATTTGATTCGTTATTCCTGACTGCAATTCAAAATCACAGACCGGAATTTCTCGGGCAGAGTATGGGGAGGGTTCGGCCGAATTGTGAGAGAATAGGGGCTAGGGTTTTTCGAATTTTGTCTCTCAAAATAATGACCTGTTGTGTGTAATTTCTGTACTGAAATAACTTATTTATAATGCAGGCCACTAACACCTTAGGGCCCATTAGTCATAAGCTGGGGCCCGACAAGCAAAGCCCACTCGTTCAGAAATTAATATAAAATTTATCGTGACTCCGATTGATGAAACGATTTCACCAATGTGCACAGAAACCATTTCTGCACGTTTTAAAGTCAAAATAAATTTTCCTGAATCCGAATTCAGTGGTTTCCAAAAATGTCCATCCCTATGTCATTTTAGGAAATCCTACTCCCTTACTCTTATTTAAGAAGTCCAACTCCTTAGTTCATTAAATTTAACTCTTTAAATTTAACTATCTCAACGGGGATTAAAACTCCATTACACTGTGTGACCCTCAATGGTTCAGGGATACAGCTAGCCGTGGGCTCACAACTCCTTGTGACTCGGAACAACACTTTCCGACTTGCCCAACGAATCATGGTAAAGCGCCTAGCAACATCGCCCCATGATTCCCTAGGTATCACTGATAGTGCCTACAAGAACCAGTAGATTTTGGTTAACGTACAGTACGGTCCCTTCATCCATATATCCCGATCGAATCAACAACCATTGGTATATCGAGAGTCGCTCAAGATTCGATAACTATGCAATACATCTTGAAGATCAAATTAGTGACATCGCATGTGCTACTAAGAAACCATTTCTTAAATCACATCAATTACTCTGGCCAGAGATTTATCACACTAATATCTCCTCAGATCGCATAGGATATCCACACTCGCAAGTATGTGGTGAATCCTTGACAACAATGCATTGACTCCTATATGTGTCGTAACTGTACCCAATCTCGACACCTGATGACCCCCTCAGAGTCGGTAAACGAGTCAAAGCACAGTACTAGCATATAGAGTCTCCATGATGTTTCAAGTCGTAAGGACTAATGGTGTACAACCAAAACCGCGGACTTTATCCACTCGATAAGTGATAACCACTTGGAAAGTCCGGATAGGGTAGTTCGACTATTCATCCTATGAATATCCATTTGCATGCTTCGAACATCTCCATGTTCCCTACCAATGAAACGTGGTACTCTGCATCGCAAATGCTAGTCTCAAACTCGAGCGATCCTTATCCTTATTATCGGACGGCTCAATCGACTAGGAACGGTTTTAGAATATACAGTGACTATAAGATGTATTTCATGATAGACATCTCCATGTTCTACCACATCTTACATACACTATAGTATATTCAAGGTCTTTATCAAAACAACAATAGTATATCACAATATAACAATATGAAGTAATATAAAGTCATTGCCATAAAAGTGTAAATCATATTAAACAAAAGATTGTTTATACAAAGAGTCAACAAAGCCCATAGCCACACAGTTGGCTCACTGGGCACCCACTCTTACACAAAGTTGAAAACTTTGATAAGTTTGATTTTTGAGCAAGCAAAAAGCTTAATAAAAATTCTAGAGAGAATTTTAATTGATCAATATCAAAAATCTGAATTATATATCAATAATGAATGTTTTTGTTGTATTTATAATACAACTACAAATAATAAAAGATATCGCGAAATAACTCAAAAATATATCTAAAGATATGATAATATCTTCCTAAAAGTTTTCTAGTAGGAATAAAAGACTCAAAATAAGAAAATAATGCCAAAAATATCAAAAGTCTCGCACACACACAAACATACCAAACTATGTGTAAAAACACGAGGCGCGGGCGCGCAAGAATGACGTGCGGGCGCGCATATCTCTTTGTCCGTCAGGCGCGGGCGCGCATGAGCTTATGTCCATCCTCTTCAAAACTCACACAGATGCGCGCGGGTGTGCATGCCTCTCGGGTCCTGTCACCTATTTTTGTGTTTTCTTTGACATTTTCTCCACTCTCTTGACTTCTTTGGACTTCAATAAGATTGTAACATTCCCCAAAGTATTCTTCAGACATTCCAATGCTTTCTTGACAATTCATCATCAACGATTGAAGTGCTTCCTTGAACTTCTTAGCTCGACCTCTCGTAATTGGTCCTTGAGGCATCTCCAACGGATCCTTAACCATGTGATCAAATGCGAGCTATCCGTAATCGCATCAACATGCTGTATATAAAGACATATAAATAATGAAATCACATAATACATGCAAACACATAATGCATGCATAATAAATCTAGATATCTAGAATAATACTTTTGTACCTCATATATTAGGCAATGCTAAACCAGCTCTATGTCCAATCCTATCGTCTGTACTACAATGCAAAGTACTCATGCATTATAAAATTATTCTAAAAGTCTTAACTAAGCTATAACATACTCCCTAAATATTTATAGGGAACTTAGGAATACCTTCCTTCGCCGTCAGCCCGCTGATAACGATTAAACTTGGGCATCTCTCCGCTGCAGCCCTGGAGCACCTTGCCAATTCCCCGAACCAGCCAAAGAATGACCCAAAAGCCTAAAGACCAAGATAGAAGTGAGGACTTGGTGTGAACAAAATTAGGCCTCGAATGACCTATTTATAGACGGATATCGGATGCTCCGATTGGGGAGATCGGACGCTCCGATCCTTGCATGCAAAACACGTCACTACATGCATAGTTCGGACGCTCCGATCACTACTTTGGAGGCTCCGAACTGTCACGTGTCTGTATTACCTTGACACCTCAACATATGCATGGCCTAACTGAGATCGAACGGTCCGATCTTGGGTTCGGATGCTCCGATCCATTTGTAGCCTCCGATCCTTGATTCATGCCTCCGAAGGGGTTCAGACCCTCCGATCCTGGTTTGGACGCTCCGAACTCATCTTTGTCAAAATTCTAAAAATTGCATAATTAAGTCTAAATTAAGCTCTTAATCCATGCGTAACCATTTTTACTTAATTAATCTTGTAAAATGGAGTCGGGCTACTACAGTCAAAGGTTTTTAAAATTAAGAACTGTGACCGGACAAGTCAATGATCGGTCTAGTCATGGTTTTGGGTCAAATTTGTTGATCCAATTAATCGGCTCATTAATCACAGACCAAACCAATCTGTTCGGGGTTTGATCAGGCCTTTGGCCATGGCTACCTAAAAGCTTAAGTAGTGTGGGGGCACCGTAACCATGACTAGATCGATATTATGGACGAGAAAAAGTTCGGGCCTTGTTGGTGGATTAGGCCAAAAAATTATAGGCCCAAAATCTAGAGTCGAACTTAGAAAAATTTCAGAACTAAAATATCGTGGAATTAGTTTAAAAAATATATATCGTGGAATTTATATATAATTTTTATTAATATAATTAACTAGACGGTATCGTAACACATAGGTAGTCAATTAAAATTATCATGAAAATGAGATCTTTCCTAAAACGACATACGAAAGGAAACTATTTCATTTTGTTGCAACTGAAATTAAAATGAAAATATATTTATTTATGTAATTATAATCAATTTCTTATTGCAGTATAAAATTGTTATTATAATTAGAATATACATATGATATTTATGGGTACATACCGGTCAAACAACTCCCCTGCTGTGCCAAAACAGTAGCACCAAGTGCTGTGCACAAACCTACGTCCTCTTTTTTTGTTGGTTTTTTTAAAATTATTTTTCCCTTCCTTGTATTGTCTTGTCTTGGCTTTTAATCTCTTCTCAATCAACACTAAACTCTTCTCAAATGTCAATCTACTATTATTTTTTGATTTTAGTGGTGAAAGTTCTTGAATTCCAACATCACGTACCACCTACTCAGCTCAGATATTTCGTTTTTCACCATCTGTAAATTCTCTCGTAGAATAGGTCATCAATGTCCAAACCTAGGGGTGGATTTCTGTATACCGTACCAAAAATGCCAATATAAAAAAAATTCATACCGTTACCGATGCTGAAATTCTGAAATTTTGGTATAGAAAAAATCTATATTGATACCATACAGAAGCCGAAAAATAATTCATTATACCGAAAAAATCTATATGTCGAAAAAATTTCTGTACGTTATCCTGATAATTCAGTATTTTGGTACTGGATCCCAATCCTAGCCAAACCTCCAATTCAAATCAGACTGAAAAACATATTAAATTCCAGAACTTCTGTACTTCTTTGAGAAAAGAACTAATTAAAGACCCCGAAAATGTATGTTACACCGCTACTTTCTAAAATGTGAAATCACCAGAATTAGCATCGGAGTATCTAGATTTCGGAGGGCCTGAATTTGGTGTACGTTCCAATACATGATTAAGAATCCAAAACTATTGTTCTTTTGGATTAAGCAAGACACACACTAAAAAGAACTGCCAATTCGGGACAATTCAATATGCAACTAGCTAGAGAGAAAAGAAACCAAAAAGAAAAAAGGAAGAAGAAAGGACAACAAAAAAACGACGTAGTTTTGTGCACAACACTTGGTGCTGTTGTTTTTGCACAACAGGGGATCCGTTCCCAATATTTAGGGGTGGGTTTTTGGTATACCATACCAAAATATCGATACTGATACCGAAATTCTGAAATTTTGGTATGAAAAAGTTTATATTGATATCGAAAAAATTCGATATACCAAAAAATGTCTGTATATCGAAAAAATTTCGGTACGATATTTCGATAATTCGATATTTTGGTACGGTATGTCAGCCCTAATGATATTATCTACACAAAAACTACTACAAAACTAGGGGTGTAAACAAATCGAGCTGGTTCGTGAGATTTTTGAGCCGGCTCGATAAGTATTTGATTCATATTCAAACTTATCGAACTCGAGCCAAATTCGAACATGTTTGAACTTATTTTCGATCCAATCTCGAGCCAAAATTATTTTATTCGATAGTTCGTGAGTGTGAAGTCCCGTATTTTTAAACATTTACAAAACTAGATACGGAAAAAAGGTGGGAAATTTTTAAAAAATAACAGTGCAGGGAATGCATCATAATAACTAAATCAAGAACTTAAAATGAAATTAAAAATCTAAGTAAATAACGATAAAACTCTTGAATCTATGTAGTGACCCGCACTGTAGTGACCCAGCCCAAAATCACTAACTAATCAGAGATTAAGCATGCAATTAAATCTTAAAACAAAATTAAATAAATCCAGCGGGAACTTATGTCATAAATATAACATACACCGACAGAACAACCAGGATAAATTCAAATATTATACAACCCCATCAAACCGTAGGAACTAAAAGTCCAACCTAACAACCTGAGCTGAGATAGGATCACCACGCAACCACTGCAGCTCAACGACAGCTGCCATCGGGTCCGTCCAACCTAAGTCTGCCCCCATGGAATAGGGTGTCCTACAAAATACTAGGACATGAGCATAATTGCTCAGTACAAAAGTACGAATATACATATATCATGCATGCACATACAATATGAAGGGTATTGGAAAACTTATCCAGAAGACTGCTCAGTCAAGGTGTCATGGTATGTAGATTTCTAAGTCGTCGCATCAAGAGGTGGCTCCCATATAATAAAACCGTGGATATAACCAATTCCAAGTCTGTGGAAATCCATTCACTAAAATACGAGGCTGAGCGACCCCTACTATAGGCTATGAAAAACAAGGCATAAATCTCAATGTGTACATGCATGTCGCATAATATCAATGCACATAATAATGTCACACAAAACATGCAAACAAAACACATGTATATTCAACCTAGTACCTTGGATAATACATCCGTACCTCTATTGGGAAACCTAAGTACCCTAGCAACCTTGCAGTCCAGGTACTCACAGTCCAAGACTATAAGCAATAGTTACAATATCACTTATAATACTCTAAAATCCTTTACTAAGTTATTACATACTCCCTAATCTATATAGGGATTCAAAGTTATACATGCATCCGTAGTCAGCCCGCTGATGACGATTGCCTCAAAACTTAGGCACAGCTCCGCTGATGTCTCCAAAGAGCTCCGTCACTCACGAATTCCCAATACGATGCTTAGAAACCCCTAATATCAACTAGAAGGAGGTAAATAAGAGAGAGAGGATTTGGAAGGTACATCTAAAATGGAACCCTCGGCCGTCTATTTATAGACACATTTTGGACCGTCCGAACTAGGGGTGTTCATATTTTGGATAAAACCGAAAAAACCGGAAATCCAAACCGAAAAAGTCAAAGATCTAACCGAACCAAAAACCAAATTTTGTAATTCGCATATAAATATCAAAACCGAAGTTTATTTGGTTTGGTTTTGGATTATATATGTCAAAACCGAACCGACCGCAAAAACCGAAATTGAATTAAATTAATAATTTTATTTATATTTTTTATTTATATTATATATGTTATGAGATGATATTTATTGAATGAATAATCATTTTGAATAATTTTTAGTTGATTGTTATTTATTTAATTCATTGTTGTTGTTTATGTAATTTTTAGTTGATTCTTGTTTATGCAAGTTATTTAAACTTTATTTTTAAAGTTTTTACTAAGAAATCATGTAAAAAAACATATTATATTTTACAATGTATTTATATTATTAATTTAAATGTATCAAAATTTGTTTTGTTTTTTTGAAAATATTATAAGATTGTGGATGGATATTTATCTTTGTATTGCTTGATGTTTTTTTTTTATTTATTCACTATATGACTATAATTTTAAGTTGTGTATTGAGGTATTTAAATTACATGTTCGATGACATTTATGTTTCTTTTATTGTGTTATGTATTATAAATGATAAAACCGATCAAACCAGTCCGTTTAAACCGACCCGTTATAGTATAAAAATCGAACCAAATCGAAGTAAAACGGTTTGACTTCGGATTGTATTTTTCATAAACCGAAAACCGAAAAATCGAACCAAAATTAGACAAATTCAAACCGAACCGACCGATGAACACCCCTAGTCCGAACTCCCCCAAGCAACCTCCTCCGAACACATGTCCTGGTTTGTGACATCATTGCTTAGATAATATGATCGGAGCATCCGATCCCAACCTTCGGAGCGTCCGATCTTAGCATCTTGTCCAACCAAATCCTTATCCATTTATCCGGATGAGATCGGAGCGTCTAATCCCTCTTCGCAGCGTTCGATCTGCACGGGGCCTTCAGTGTCCGAAATAGGATCCGATCGGTTCGGAGCGTCCGAACATAGTTTGGATTGTCCGAACTACCCAAAAATCCAAGACTCTTCTAGCCCTTATTAAAATCTTTTAATCATGTTTTAGCCAATTAAGCATACTTAGGCTCCTAATTAACTTATTTTGGAGATGGGTTACTACATCCTCTCCCACTTAAGAGATTTCGTTCTCGAAATCAGGACTAGGATAATGGAAAACACAAACCTGAAACATCTTATTACAATACTGCAGACAATTACAACTTAACTGCGGTAATAAGATAAAATCAAAATAACTCTGGATGTTCAGAACACATACCACTCTCGAGCTCCCAAGTAGATTCCTCGGTACCTCATCGCTGCCACTGAACCATGACCAGAGGGATGCGCTTATTCCGAAGCACTTTGTTTTTCCTGTCAAAAATTTTGAGAGGTTTCTCCACATATGACAAATCAGGCTCCAGCTGAACCTCCGTTGGATGCAGAATGTGAGACTCATCTGCTATATATTAACGAAGTAGCGACACGTGTAACACGTTATGAATACCGGATAGATACGGTGGTAATGCCAAACGATAGGTCACATCCCCGACCTTTTCCAGATCTCAAATGAACTAATGAATCTTGGCGGTAGCTTTTCCTTGAGACCAAACCTCATCACCTTTCTGAAAGGTGAAACTTGCAAGAAGACATGTTCCCCTGTCTCAAAATGCAAACGTATTCGCTTGGTGTTGGCGTAACTGCCCCGTCTATCCTGGGCAGTCTTGATCCTCTTCTTGATCAATTCCACTTTATCCACAATCTGCTGAATCAATTCCGGTCCCTCAACTTATCTCTCCCATACTTCATCTCACAATAAGGGTGTTCGACAACGGCGACCATAAAGAGCCTCAAACGGTGTCATGTCAATGCTTTGATGGTAGCTATTGTTATATGTGAACTCTATCATTGCCAAATGATCCTGCCATGATAGTCCAAAGTCCATCACTAAATTTCTCAACATATCCTCTAATGTCCAAATAGTCCTCTCAAATTGGCCATCGGTCTTCGGATGACACATTGTGCTGAGACTCAAGGTAGTCCCCAAGGCTTGCTGGAAACTACCCCAAAAATGTGAGGTGAACCTCGGATCCCTATCATTGAGAATATTAAATAGAACTCCATGCAAACGCACATTCTCCTGAATGTATAATCTCTCCATGCGATCAAAACTGAACTCACGATTGTACGAAAGAAAATAAGCAGATTTGGACAATCTGTCCACCACAACCCAAATAACATCACATTGTCTAGAGATCATTGGCAAGTGGGTGACAAAATCCATCGTCACATGCTCTGCTCCCTTTCTAAAATCTCCAAACTATGCATCAAACCACCCGCTATTTGATGCTCTGCCTTAACCTGTTGGCAAACCACGCAACGAGAGACAAACTGATACACACTATGTTTCATACCTTTCCACCAGATGCTGGTAAGTAGATCCTTATACATCTTGGCTCTGTCTAGGTGTACGACAAATATAAAAATATGTGCCTGAGACAAAAATTTGTCTCACAAGGCTGAGTCATCAGGTACCACGACTCTGCCAGACAAACAAAATAATCCATCTATTTGAAAATGAAAACCTAATGTGTTGTCTCCCTGAGCAAGTCTTGCTAATTTCTGCGTCTTCAATTCAGAAAACTGCACTTCTCGGATGCGAGCAAACAAGGATGGATTGGTTAACACTGAGAAGACTCGGATTCTCTGTTGTCCCTTCTTATGCCAAGACATAAACCCTAAAGAACAACATTCTTGAATGTTGCTAGCCCTTGCACTAGTATTGAGAGCACTGATATTCACCTTCTGGCTAAGTATGTCCGCCATGGGGTTAGAAGTACAGGGATGGTAATTAAACTCACAATCATAGTCTATGAAAAGATCTAACCATAGATGTTGTCTCATGTTCAGCTCTGCCTAAGTGAACAAGTATTTAAAACTCTTGTGGTTTGAAAAGATTTTGAACATTTCGCCATACAGGTAATGACGTCAAATCTTTAGTGCAAACACGATTGCTGCAAGCTCCAAATCGTGCACTAGGTAATTCCCTTCGTGGGTCTTCAATTGTCTAGAAGCATAGGCAATCATCATATGTCCATTCTTTGTTAACACACAGCCTAACCCTTGAAGAGATGCATTAGTATAAACCACATAGTCCCCAGTTCCTGATGGCATTTCAAGGACATGTGCAGTAGTTATTCGTCCTTTCAACTCGTCAAAGCTCTGCTCGCACTCATTTGACCAGACAAAAAGAACATCCTTCCTTGTCAGTTGTGGTTAAGCAATTCACGATAAATTCTCGATAAACCATCGATAATATTCTGCCAATCCCAAAAAGTTACGCACCTCTGAATCTGTAGTCGGACACGACCAATTCAAAATTGCTTCAACCTTCCTTGGATCAACAGATACCCCTTCTTGAGAGATAACATGACGAAGAAATACCACTCGGTCAACCCAAAACTCGCACTTGATAAATTTGGCATACAACTTCTTCTCACGGAGAATTTAAAGTACAATTCTCAAGTGGTGTGCATGTTCATCAACAATGCGCGAATAGACCAAAATGTCGTCAATGAAGAAAATGACAAACTTGTCTAGGTAATCGCGGAATAATCTGTTCATCAAATCCATGAACACCACGGGCGATTCGTTAGCCTAAAAGGCATCACTAAAAACTCATAGTGACCATATCGGGTGTGAAATGTTGTCTTTGAGATATCCACATCTCGGACACGCAACTGATGATACCCTGACTGCAAGTCAATCTTTGAGTACACAGAGGTACCCTGAATCTGATCGAACAAATCATCAATTTGTGGCAAAGTATATTTGTTCTTAATCATCGCACGGTTCAACTGTCTGTAGTCAATACAGATATGCATAGAACCATCCTTCTTCTTGACGAAAAGAACTGGTGCTCTCTAAGGTGAAACTTTCGGTCGGATATATCTCTTATCCAACAAATCTTGAAACTGCTGTTGCAACTCTCTCATATCTGCTGGTGCTAGACGATAAAGAGCTCGAGAAATCTGTGATATCCCTGGTACAAGTTCAATCCCGAACTTGACCTCTCGAATAGGAGGAAATCTTGGAATCTCGTCTGAAAATACATCTGGATACTCACAAACTATGGGTAACTCCTCTATAGGCCTGCTATCTACAGATATATCAACCACATGGATAAGTTAACCTTCCCCACCCACCTCTAGGCCTGATTGACCCTCAAAGTTGAGACCAGAGGCAAAAGGGGTCGTTCTCCCTCACCATAGAAAAACCAACTATTGCCCTCAATCGAACGAAACTGGACAATATTTTGATAGCAATCCATCGTAGCTCTATAAGAGGTCAAGATATCAATACCCAAAATGCAGTCAAAATCCTCCATTGCCATAACCATAAGGTTTTCTGACAACTTAGAGCCCTTAAACTCTAATGTACATCCCAAGACTAAACGCTTGGCCAAAACCGAATGATCGGTCGGAGTAGACACAGATAACACTACGTCTAAAGGCATGTATGGCAACCTATAGCGCATAAAAAATCATGCGGATATGAAAGAATGCGATGCACCAATGTCGATGAGAACAAATGCAGGAATGCCGCATAAAATAAATGTACCTGCTATAACGTCCTCGTTCTCCTGTTGAATTTGATCCCGACTCAGGGCAAAAACATGTCCAGGTACACACAATATTTGATTGGTGCTCCCAATAGACTGTCCCTGCGACCTCTGTGGAACGGAAGGATGAGAACCAGATCCAGACGCTGATCTTCCAGTAGCCTGTTGACAATCTCTCTTCATGTGGCCAATTTCGCCACATAGGAAGCAAGCTCCTGACTTGTGACATTTCTCTGGCATCCACAAGTAGCACACTTTCCCTGGCCCTTCTTCTCGAAGTGGTCAAAACTATCTAAACCGGAGCTAGAAGAAGAAGAAGAAGAAGAAGAAGAAGAAGAAGAAGAAGAAGAAGACACGCCCTGTTTTTTGAAGGATTGAGCTTTGAGACCCAAAGAATTTCCTGGTCGGAAAGAGGAAGAAAAGTTTCGGTCCTCTTGAGAGTATTCTTCGCCTGGCGGAAACAGTTCACCAACACTTCGTATGATGTTGGATCGTCGTTGATGGACATTAGCTAGTAGATCTCCAGATTAAGGCCTTGCAGAAAAATATCATACTTGGCCTCCGAGCTGCTGGCAACACACGTGCAGTAAGAAAAAATTTCAAAGAACTTCAATTGATATTCGACAATCGTCATGTTTCCATGTTTCATATTCATCAGCTCATTTGTCTTCGCCTGACATAGAGCGGCAGGAAAGTAAAACGCTTGAAATGATGTACGGAATTTTGCCTAAGTAACTAGGCCTCGCGCTATTATGATCGGTGCAAAAGTATACTTCCACTATTTACAAGAATTCCCATGAAGAAGAAATTTCACAGTCTGCATCTTCTGCTCGTCAGTGCAACGATACACCTCAAAGAAAGTTTTCATTTATTCCAGCCAGTTCTTAGCTACATCCGGACTCTCGCCTCCCTCCAATGGTTTGGAGCTATATGCTGGAATCTGCGCAGATCAAATCTCTCTCTATCTTCCCTGGGTCGATGGTGTCTCTGCCGTGGTTCTTGGACCTCATCATCTACCCAGTGACCATCGATGCTCCCATGACTTTAATCATCTTGACTCTGGAAAAATTAGTCATGACTTCAAACCTCAAAATCGAATTATTATGCCCCCAAATTCAATGCAGGCTCTGATACCAATAAATATAGTGACTCAACTCAGAATCACTAACTAATCAGAGATTAACCATGAAATTAAATCTTAAAACAAAATTAAATAAATCCAACGGAAACTTAGGTCATAAATACAACATACACCAGAAGAACAATCGGGCTAAATTCAAATATTATACAATACAACCCCATTGAACCGTAGGTACTAAAAGTTCAACCTAACAACCTGAGCAGGAATAGGATCAACACGCAACCACTGCAGCTCAACGACCGCTGCCACCGGGTCCGTCCAACCTAATTCCTACCCCATGGAATAGGATGTCCAACAAAATACTAGGACGTGAGCATAATTGCTCAATACAGAAGTACAAATATACATATATCATGCATGCACATGCAATATGAAGGGTACTGAAAAACCGTCGCATCATTTCGAGCTGAGCTCAAGCCAAAATATTTGAAATTTTTGAGCTCCGAATCAAGCTCTAACTCGAATATACTTAATTCGAGCCGAATTCAAACCTTAAATTTTTACTATTATTGGGTTTGATTCGATTCATTTGCATCTCTATACAATACCGAATTAATGTTAAATTTTATTATATACATCTATTATCCCAACCAATTCATTAAAAAATTAATATTTTTATTTCAAAAGTATTATCTTGAATCCAATATACGAACCAAGTCGATATATACTGTCATATATATGACACTGTGTCAAGAGTCACGAGTGTCTGCAGTAAAATAATTATATAAAAGTGGTTTGGTCAAGTTCCTTCAAAAAAAAAATTTGCAAAAAAGGTAGAAAAATCTGAGAAACAGTTAATAAATAAGTTTAATTTACACAATAATACATACGTAGGAAGGACTTTAAAAAAAAAAAAAAAAAAGATGGATGAAATAACAATAGCTAATGCGATGGACAACCATCAACTACAACCCCTTTGGCAGTGGGGCAAGTAGCCAAGTCACAATGTTCCCCGTTGGTTCCCCACCAATTCACGCTCACATTCTCTATCCCCAAGCAGAAATACAGCACCACCCCCATGAAGGCCAGCCCCGCGTCCAGCGCCGCCGAGAGCACGTAGTTGTACCTCCGCCACCAGCCTTTCCGGTACCGGAACACCAAGCAGTTGAATATCGTCCCCACAAGGATCCAGCTGTTGAAGTTGAGGGTGGAAGCCGGGGGCATTGCGGCCGTGGCACCGAGCAGGACGGGGATATTGATCAGTTTGATCCACTTGTGTTTGGGGAAGGCCTTGTGCGTAAGCCAGACGATGATGGGGGCTATGGCGCCGCCGAGGAAGCACCAGTTGAGCGCGCCGTAGTTCCCCAGCTTGCTGAAGATCCGCCTGGGGCCGACTAGTCCCCAGATCACGGACGCGTCGAAGAAGACTCGGTCGCCGGGGCAGGTCCAGGGGCTGTTCTTTGGGAGAAGCTGGTCTTGGCAGATGTTTTCGATGCTTGTTAGGAGGTACCAGGCCGTGCTAATGTTGATTGTTCCCGCGATCACCGTGCCGATGAACTGAGTGATCCGTTGATCATCATGTTAATTAATTAATTAATTAATTTGGTGTTTGTTAAAACTTACAACTACTTGGGAATATCGATCGCTTTACCTGAACCATGAACATTGATCTTGGTGGAACTTTCATGTAATGGCCAAGTTTGAAGTCATTGAGAAAGGAAACTGCTTGGGACATACTTATATACCCATAGGTCTTGAAGCATACATTTGCAATTGGTCTCCCTGGATATAATAATCCAATTATGTATTCTGTGATAACATTCAGCCCTGGTGTCTGAAACATATATATTTATATAGATGTGTTAGCTTACAACAAAAAATAGAACAAATTAACTACTTTTTTCCCCATATATAAAAGTACTAATGCATACCTGATTGGTGGTGGCTGTGATTATGCTGATAGGGAGCGTAAACATCAGCGCCAGCCCCGCCGCGAAAAGGAGTCCCCACCATGGTAGTTGAACCTGATCTTTCATGAAGATACAGAGTACCAAAGACAGAGCAAGCGAGAGTACCAGCAATACATGAAACCACCACCCCGGAACGTCTTTATATTTTTTCATGAGTCGTGTGTGAATATCAGGCTTCCCTTTGTTAGAAGCCCGGAATCGATGATAAATATCCCTGGTCGATTCGATCATCCAAATGCATCAAATACATCGTGCAATGCAAAATCAGTAATATTGAAGTGTACTGTATTCAAGATACTTACCGCCCATTAAACAGAGCTACGTGTGTGAGAGTGGCCACCACGGCAGCAAAGTTGAGCCCGTAAGACAAGGAGAAGAAGATGCTGAGGTTTATGAGCCCCCTCTCCTCGTACGCCCGGAGATCGAGCTCGAACTTGTCGTTGACTATTGCCGATACATCGTACGTCTCCCCGCGGCCGTTGAAAAGATGGGAAGAAAACAGAGGGAATGTCTTGGCATTGTAGAGGTTGAAACCCCAATACGCCGTGGGTATAAGGGCGTACACGACCACCGCGTATCCCACGAAGACGTTGAAGATGGCGAAGAATGGGGTGACGAGCGGGCTTCCGAGGAAGGACGCTACGACCGACCAGTCGAAAGTGAAAGATCCGACGCCGAGGCCTTTGAGGCCGGAGCCTATTTGTTGCGCGGTGACCGATTTAGGGAACACTAGGCAGAGAATGGAGATGTAACCAAGGGTGGAGAAGAGGTAGCCGGGGACAATGTACCAAAGGAAGCTGCATGCGAGGGCTATTAAGAAGAATTTTGATCTTGAGTTCTTCTTGCCTTCTTTTTCATGCAGTGCCCTGAAAAATAATTAGCACAAAAAACATGATGCAATATGTATATATAAAACAAGATATCACAAGAAGTAATATTTCAGGTGAGGTACCTGAAGAGAGAAACTTGAACGAGACTGGCTGGCCACCACATTTCCGCAGGCTCCACCACATATTTTCTCAGTATCCCAGCCCATCCATATCCCAATATCTACATCAAATTTTTACTATATCATATACACTATATATATCATCATAAAATAATTTTTTTAGTAATATATCTCAAAATTAATTCGAACCTGAGTGGTTATAACAAGAATCCAACTAGCCAAGAAGGAGATCTTCCTCCTGTAAATAGCCTTTATAATGTCGACAATCCCCACTGCGTAGGCGGAGCCGCTACCGAAGGCGGATCCGGCGTTGGCGAAGATGGAGATCAAGACATGCTCCTTCATGTTGAAAGGCCCCGGATTGAGGGAGAACTCCGTGCATCCGCAAAAGGGCAGGCGGAACTTGGTGGTGGGCAGCACTTTGGCCATGAATCTCCCGATGGGGAGCGTGGCGACTTGTACGGAGATCATAGTGATTGTGAGTGGCTCGCTTCTGTAGCCGAAGAAAGTGTTGAGGAAGGAGAGAAGCGCGCATGACAACATCCCCAAGAACCACATGCGGAAAGTCCAAACGGGAAGCGTCGAGTCGTCGCCGTTGGGGACCGTAAGCCGCACTTGTTCGATGGGAGACTCTTCTTCTTCCTCCTCTGCATCGAGTTTGGTGGTGTCGACGGGGTTTGTGGGAATAATAATATTGGAGGAAAGGCCCTTTTCTGCATCGATGTTCATAGCAGAAGTACTCATGGTTTTCATGGGGTGTTTTTTTTTTCTAGAGGCAATTAGTATATAGCTAGGTTTATATATGTTGATCATGTGGGATCAAGATTCGGAAGATTTTGGAAGATAGATTTTATGGAAGAATCAGTTTTTGAATCCAAGATTTTTTCTCTTATCTGCGATGTATCCGGGAGAATCATGCACGATGTGTGAATTAATTTGTTATCAGATTAGTTTCTTGGATCTGATATAATATATATCGATACATAAAACATACATACATACATATAGTTTCCATGCATGCCCTCGGTAAACTTACATATTTAACATACATACGTACTTCTTCTACGTACCATATGCTTATATTTGTTTTACCCAACAAAGGGTTAAAAAAAAAACCTATTTTACCCAATTACATTATATATAGGGAAAATTGCTTGTTTCATCATTTATATTTGACTATTTGCAATCTTGATCTTTCATTGATCGGAATTGAGTTTTAGTTGTGTGTACGTGTGTGTTTTAATTTTATTTTAAAAATAAAATAAAATTGGGGGTTATTTTGGAGTTGATCCTTTATTTTATAGTTTTAATCATTTTTGTATGCAAGTGATTACGTGGGGTACTTACATAACAACGTAATGCCAGGATTGACGAGGAAAACCAAAATATATATTACAAAAAGACGAACACTAGTATGATGAGTATATTTTCTAATGTCATATTGAGAAGATTGGGCCATCGTCTCCTTAATTTTGTTAAAAAAAGTATAGACTTATCGATAAATTTCATATCTTATGTGCTTTTAAAATTTTAAAACTACGAAAAAAATTTAAAACTACGAAATATTCTTTTATCTAATCTAAAGTTTTAAATATTTAATTTATCACTCTATTTATTTAGGTAGTATTTGTAACCTCTAAAAATAAGTTATTATAGAAACTTTTTTAACAATTTTTTTTAGATTTGCAAACACTACCTTAATTTTTGAATAATGAAACGTGAAAAAATCAACAAAAGTAAGCTTAACAAAAAAATAATAATAAAAAATATTTTTTAACTTAAAAAGTATTATATTAATAAATACGTCTTTATTATAAACACACGTGCTGACATGCATATAAATGCCTATATTAATATTGGCAAATATATATACACATATATTTAGAGCATTGTTTTTCAGAGTAATTGAGAAATGCTACCATTTTGGCAATACATGGTGGAACCAAAATTAGGTAGACGTTTATTTTATGTTTTACGGTAAAGGGGTGTAAAAAAATCGAATTGAGCCAAATAATAGTAAAATTATTTGAATTATTGCTTGGATGTTATAGTTCGAAATGTTCGAATAGGTTCGAAATATTTATTTATTATATCGGTATATTATCTTATATAATCTAATTAAAGTAGAGACCCTCTAATTAACAAACTTTCAATTAATTGGTGAAGTTTGATTTGAAATTACCATTATTTCCTAACTTAATTTTTAATAAAATCAAAATTAATGGGCGAAATGGTCATTTTATATCAATAAATATTAAAGCTCGCGAACTATTCGCGAATTATCGAACAAAATAATTTTGGCTCTAGCTCGGCTCAAAAAAAAATCGAATATGTTCGGATTCGGGTCGAATTCGATAATTTCGAATACGAATCAAATATTTATCGAGTCGTCTCGAAAAGCTCACAAAGCCGAATCGATTAATTTACATACAGTGAGTTCCCTAAAAAATTATATAGATCTAGTATGTATTCAATATTAGTATGGTGTATTCAATCCAGATATTTAATGACTTTCACGGACTTTTTTTATGATAGACTTTTGTAGAGGTGATAGATTTTTATCGGCTTTTAGAGAATCTCACAGAGTTTGTGAAAAGAATTTTATGGAGTTCTATAGACTTTTTTGAAAGACTTTTGCAGACATTTGCAGTGATTTATCAACTTTTTTTAAATGACAGATTTTCGTGGAGTTAATAATATTTTTATATATTTATTCGATACAATTATCCTTATATATGTGTGTATATATATGTTTGTGTGTGTTGGTTTATGTATGTATTTTTATAAAATTTTAAATACAGTTAAATTATTATTATTATTATTATTATTATTATTATTATTATTATTATTATTATTATTATATATATATATATATATATTAATTAATGTTCAATAAGTACTGAATAAATAAATGGAATTATTAAAAATTATTTGTTATTACTTTCAATTCTACGACAATAAAATTTGATTAAAACTTTATGATTTTTATGTGTATAACATGATAATTTTATTATGGAATTTCATAACTATAATTTGACGTAATAGAATTTCTATATTAGAAGTTATAAAATAAATATAATTATATTTAATATATTTTTTAAAAAATTCTTTATATAAAAAAATATTAATTTTTATTTTATAAAAAAATCTATAGCAATATTTTTTTTATTATTTTTCATCATTTTTGTGGCGTAAAAGTTCTACTATTTAAAATTTTTTATAGTTTATTACAATTGATTGTATAAATTATGTATTAAAAATAACAAAATAATCTCCAATATTTCAACGACCAAAATTTTATATAAAAAATGGATTTTCAAATATTTTACATTTTGATTTCATATTGTAAAAAGTTTCATAAAAAAATTCAAGGGCGAAGAAAGAAAAGAAGAGGGAAATGAAATTAGAAATCCATTCAAATTTTTGGGTTCAAGTAAAGATAATTATAGACATTTTATTGTTGTACCTTGAACTTTAAAGGTTGTACTATAATGACTTTCATGAAGTCATTAAAAGTTTCTTGGATATTTGAATACCTATGGACTTGTATAAAGTTTTTAAAATTCATGGTTGAATACCACATAACTTTTTAAAACTTCATAGACTTTTCTCTCATTATCCATTCTGTATTGGATACAAAACATCTTTTAGGTTGTGTTTGGTAGGATTATTAATAATTTTTGTATAAATTTATCCTATCTAATTATACGTTTTTCTTATCATATTATTTTTCATCTATTAATTATAATTTTACTTCAATCAAATCATTAATTATTTATCTTACATCAATCAAATTATTGAATTTAAATTACTATACTACCCCTTATAATAATATTATTTATATTTTATTTATTATTAAAAGAATAAAATGGTATAATTTATCATTTTATATAAAATTTAATAAATCAAATCAAATCAGCCATAATCTATCAATCAAATATTATATTTACTATCTTTTTTATTTATTTTTATTACAATATATTAGTTATCTATATATTATTCATCTCATCATCTATGAAGGAAAGTTCTTAAAATAAATGACAAAGATCCATGAGTTAAATTTCTTATATTGCTTGGATAGATAAAATTCAAGATATTTCATGAAATATAGTACTCCATATCAAAGTTGTAAATTTCAAGGAAGTCTCATAAATTCGAGATTTACATTATTGGGATAATAGCCAAAATAGTCATGTAAGTTTGCTTGTTTTGTGATTTGATCATTTAAATATTTAATTTTGGGTTTTGGTCCTATAAGTTTAGTTATATTTTGGTTTTTAGTCCTTTTTTATTTTAGCAATGTTTTTTTAATTTATAACCGGACCGGTTATTAAATCGATCTAACTTAAAAAAAACGGTTCAACTGGTTGGAATGTTTTAACCGAACAATCGGATTGAAAAATCGTTTATATAATATAATTAATAATATATTTTAAATTATAAAAACCTAAAAAATTTATATAAATAGAAATATATATATTTATCGTAGTTTGAAAACTAATTAACTATATAAATATATTCAAAAAAATTATAAACTAAAATATTAATAAATAATATTTTTAATGAAAAAATTTTAAATAATCATGTATATATATAATAAAATATTAAATTAAGTTTTTAAAATTAAAAAAAAACTAATTTTTCAAAAAAAAATCGAAAAACCAATTTTTTGGTTCTTGACCAATTCTGCCTGTTCAACCGTTAAAACGATTTTTTGGAGTGTTTCGAATCAAATCAGTGACCGGTTCCGGATCAAACCGGTTGAACCAGTCGGTACAGTCCGGTTTGAAAACATAGCATTTAATTGTTGATGTCACAACAGCCACATCATCATTTTTCAATAACACTTAAGCATTTTTAGTTGTTACGTAAGCATTTTCTGATGTCACGTTAACACTCTATGAAAAAAGGATTAAAAACCAATTATAGCTGAACTTATAGGACCAAAATCCAAAATTAAATACTTACAAGACCAAAACACAAAATGTTCATACTTATAAGATCATTTTGACTATATTCCTTACATAATTTGAACATCATTCACCAATCAAACCATTATTTCCAAGGCACGTCCATCAATTCGTGTTACCTAAATGTTTCGGTAGATATTTATTTCCCAAGATTGACTAATTCACAATGTTTTTATTTTTCTAAAGCATATAATTAAAGGATTGATTCACAATTTAGTCATGAAGTCAAATAGAATACTCAATAGCCACGAATTATTGTAGGTTTCTTTTTTGGCTTAATTGTCAATCACTTCCTAAATCATTTTATAACTTATTTATAAATCCCTACATAAATAAAACTTATTTTCAACTCCCTGGAGAGAGAAATTTTTGTTTCTAAATACCAATTTTACTCTTATCTCTTAAAAAAATGAGAGAATGGATAATAAAAACAAAACTAATCCAAATATTATATATATAAAAATTCAAATTAAAATCAAAGAACATAAACCATATCATATACATGCTTATGTTGATACAGGAGCAAGTATGTGTTTAGGAAGCAAGCATATACTTCCAAATCATTATTGGAAGAAATATGATAAATGATTTAAATTTCGAATAGGAGATGGATCAATAATCATGCTTAATACAGTAGCAGAAAAATTAAAAATAGAAATAGAAGAAAAAAAAATTTGTAATACCCATTATATATCAAATAGAATCAGGAATGGACATTATAATAGGAAATAACTTTTTAAGAGAATATCTTCCCTTTACACAATTTGAAGATCACATAACTTTAAACAAAAGATCATCAATGATTTACATTCCCAAAATACGAACAGCATTTCGCGTAGGAAATGAAGGATTTACAAAGAATTTTCATAAATGAAATACAAATCCAATAGAACTAAAAATAGAAAATATTTTAACTATTAATCCTGAAAAAGAAATCATGAGAAAATTTAATGATATATGTTCTGAAAATCCTCAGGACAAAATTAAGAAAAGAAAACAATTCATTGCTTCAATAAAACTCAAAGACCCTAATATCACAATCCGTGAAGCACCAAGAAGATGTAACATGGATGATGTAAAAATATTTGAAAAAGAAGTTCAAGAATTATTAAAACTTAAGATAATCATCCCTAGTAAAAGTCCACACTCTTCACCAGCCTTTTATGTCAGTAAAAAAGATACTGATAAGAAAAGAATGGTAATTGATTATCGAAAGATGAATAAAGCAACAATTATGGATGGATATTATATCCCAAATAAGAATGATTTACTATCTTATATAGGAGAAATGAAATATTTTTCCGGTTTAGATTGTAAATCAGGATTCTGGCAAATTCAACTAGAACCACAAACACAATTACTTACAGCATTCAGTTGTCCAAAAGGACAGTATCAATGGACTGTATTACCTTTCGTACTTAAACAAGCACCAGGTATCTTTCAAAGATATATGGATGAATCTTTTAAATCATATATAGATTTTTGTTGAGTTTATATAGATGACATATTAATTTATTCAAAAACACTAGATCAACATTATAAAGATCTCATGACAGTTTTAGATATTTGTCATAAAGATGGAATTATACTTTCTGAAAAGAAAGCACAATTATTCAAAACAAAAATAAATTATTTAGGATTACAAATAGAAGATGGAAAACATTGTTTACAACCGCATATACTTAAGAAAATTCATGATTTTCCTAGTGAAATCAAGAATAAAGATCAATTAAGAAGATTTTTAGGATTATTAACTTATTCTGGAAATTACATTAAGAAACTTGCAGAAATCAGAAAACCTCTTCAGGTAAAACTTAAACAGGACTATAAGTGGAAATGGTCGAAAGAAGATACTAATTACATAGACACTATTAAAAAGAAAATAATTAGTAATCTTCCTGAAATATATTTTTCTTCAAATAAAGATATAATAATAATTGAAACAGACGCTTCAGATGAATACTGGAGAGCATGTTTAAAAGCTTATATTGGAGAAAGAAATTTAAAAGAACTTACTAAAACAGCTACTAGAAATAATGAAGAATTATGCAACTATACATCAGGAACTTTTCAAGGTGCACAATTAAATTATCATTCGAATGAAAAAGAATTATTAGCTTTAATATTCACAATTAGAACTTATGAAATTTATCTTATTTCTAAACTGTTTTTAGTAAGAACAGATAACATGAATTTAACATATTTCAAAACAAGAAAAATATCAAAAAATGCAGGAAAAAATGCAGCAAGGCTAATTAGATGGCAATTGGAATTGAACCATTATCAGTTCGAGATCCAACATGTCAAAGGAACGGATAATTCATTACCCGACGCATTAACCAGAGAACTTCATCCAAACTATACTATCCGTAGTAACGGAATAACAAAGGAGATCCTAAGTGATCCAAAAAATGACTGTGAGTCATCCAAACATGCCTCAGAAAGCATGGGGAATATAAATTGATGAAATGAGATTTATATTCAGAAACATGAATTATTTTATGACTTTCAGTCATCCAAACATGCCTCAGAAAGCATGGGAAATATAAATTAATGAAATGAGATTTATATTCAGAAACATAAATTACTCTTTGAGTAAAATAATCAATTTAAGATTGATTCAATTCTTGCAAAAGAATTTATAAATGCAATGATACGCATAATAAAACTATCCGAATTACTCACGAAAAGAGTTATTTTACTAACCATTATATATATAAATATGTTTTCTTGTGCAGAGTATAATCAAGATGGAGCAACTAAGTCAATTAAAGGAACAATTGATTGAATTGCAGGAAAAAATTCAAATTCTTCAAC
Source organism: Henckelia pumila (assembly GCF_033568475.1). Taxonomy (NCBI): domain Eukaryota; kingdom Viridiplantae; phylum Streptophyta; class Magnoliopsida; order Lamiales; family Gesneriaceae; genus Henckelia; species Henckelia pumila. The sequence continues at coordinate 74,972,254 of NC_133120.1, read as the reverse complement.
TAAAAGAAAGGAATTTGAGTAGGAAAATTCAAAGGACAGAAGAAAAGATGATAACTTCATCATCATCATCCTCACCAAGAACACCAATCAAAATGACAACTCCATTTGACAAAATAATGGAGATAAAAGAGAAATAGTCAGTGGTCACAGCCAACACTGACAAAGAAAAAGAAAAGAAAAAAGAAGCGGTGGACACAGCCAGCACCGAAAAAAATAAAAAAGAAGAAAGGACGTTTAAAAGTACCCTTGAAAAGAAAGAAAGAAAGATGGTCAATCTGCGACCACAAAAACCAATTTTTGAAAAAACAAATTTTTCAGAAAAACTCAAGACTGAATTCTTTGAAACACTAAACTATTTAAGAACAGCCAAACCATCTGCAGAATCTTGACTACAAACTTGTGACACACAGAGCATATCAAGAGCAAGAACACTGCAAGGTGCTCCAGCGCATGAAGTCGCAAGATTATTTTCAAATGGATTATTAAGTGGATTGGAAGTCAGTCCCAACAATCAAAAAATAGAACTATTTTCATATCAGTTGAGAAATAGTATCATCCAGTTCAAGAAAGCAGTCTTTAAGGACGATCCAATATTAACATTGAGTATTCACTCAACCCTTCCAGATTGGGATGATAACAAATTTTATCAACCAATGGTATATATTCAATGTCGAAACAAAAAGACAAGTTCTTATTCGAAGGATCAAATGAAGAGAAACCAGTAATGGAAATCTTAACACTTCCTGAGATAAGAATAAAGACATTGATTGATATGATCTCAAAGACAGGAAAGATTGATGGAAACTCAAAGGTTAAAATAAATTTTGCAACCAGTAAAATTTTATTAACTACTGGACACAAGGAGACAATCCAAAAGAAAGAACAAGCCATGTTAGCTCAATTCGAAGCTCCAATCTATGAAGCAAGAGTTGACATGACCCAAGAAACCCAACAAATGTTATGTCAAAGACTAAGAACAATGATTTCCACTCACAAATGTGGACATTGCCAACCCATTCAGACAGAAAAAGCAGACGTCAAAGAGGACAAACCAGCTGTCAAAGAAGACAAACCAATAAAGAAATGGTCCGAATGCACCAGTGATTCAGAGAGTGACACAATGTAAAAACAAATAAAATCGTGGACCACACCACATGTAAAAGGCATCCACTCAAATGTAAAATGAGTTGTTTACATTATGTAGTGTCGGGTGGTTCCCCTTTTTTCTTTTATTTTTAATTATGTATGCGTTTCTCCACGCCTATAAAAGGAGATATTTTGTGCTGTGAAAGGAGAAGTGAAGTTTGAGTATCTCTCTCTTCTTAAAGTTTCTTACAATCTGGTTCATACAAGACGTATGAAAACTATCAGAAACTAAGAAACATAAAATCAAAAACAAAATAAGTCTTATGGCTAATAACTAAACAAGCAGGGCGTAAGGAGGATAAGGTTGGAAACCAATCATTGAATATTCATGGTTAAGAGTAAACCTGGAGATCCATAAAGCAAGTACCAGTTGATCAAGTGATCGTTAAGGGAAAGCAAGGATTTGGCCTCTGCTCAAAACCAAGATTCATTCAAACAAGGTAACCTTCCTAAACCTCCTGCAGCCCTTAATTCAAAGAAATAGTCAAAATACATTAATCATGTCATCATCCTTTATAAGAAATAGAAGATTAATAATAAAAAAACTGGTTCGAAATAGAAGATGATCATGAATATGATACATTTCGTGAATATCGTTTAAATACTTTTGATTTAACCATATTTGAATCAATTTATCAACTAAAATTTGTATTAATAACCCATGAATGGAACCAAACTAATATGAAAACATTTATCTGTTATAAATGAATCAGATCTGTAAATCCATGAATCAGATCTGTAAATCCATGAATAAGAAAATTCATAAGAATTTGAAGAAAATTCCGCAACCTGGTATCAGAGCTTAAAACTGATTATTAATGCCTGGATTAACTTTAGATATTGAGATTAAAAATTTATTTGATAAAATAATCTTACTAAAAGATTTACGTCAAATAGATCAATTATGAAATAAAATAAAAGATCTCCAAACCTTTTATTTCAAAAATCATAAAAAAAAACATTTTTCAAGCAACTGGAAAATGATAATTCAAATTTCTGAAAACGATAAAATTGAAGACATAACAATATGTTATGAATAAGAACAAACTTTGTTATCGAAATCCGATCAACAAAAACAAAATAATAAAAGCAACAATTTTTACTAAATGGAAAATGTATGAAAATACAAAAATGAATATCTTTAATTTATATTCTCAAAATATAAATTTTGATATAGAAAATTGTGAAAACAATTTGAAACATCTTAAAAATTGTCAATCTTCAATTGATAGTTTCGAAGATTTCCAGAATTTATTAGAACAGATAAATTCAACAAAAAGACTTTTAATAGCCTTAAGAAAATTAAAAAGTTATATCATCTGTTAAAATGACAGAAGTAACAATTCCAAATCAAAACAATCTGGTCGATGAATCTGAAGAATCTGAAGAAAACCAAGAGTATAATTTGAATATTATATTCAATCAAAGTAAGTTTGCTGAAATACAGAAAACAGGGTTTTCTAATTCAAAAACAAATCTAATAGACCAACCAGGAATACTAAGTAAGATTTTAAATTTTATTAATCCCAGAAAAAATTTAATTTATTATTCGATTCGTACAAAAGAACGATCTTGTAAAATAAATAACGAATCAAGGTCTAATACTCTGAAGTTATTAACAACTCAAGATATTAATACCATCATGGCAAAAGCCAGTGAAAAAGAACGATCTGAACTGAAATATGTTCATATCGGAGGAATTGAAATAATAATATCAGCTCACTACCGAGAAGGAATAGATACACCAATTGAAATAACAGTTCGTGACAAAAGAATACGTAATTTCGAGGATTCTATCCTTGGAAAAATTGAAGGAAATTTATGTTACAAAAAGATAAAATTTTGTATTTATCCACAATATAATATATCTATTTTTGATAAAAACATAAATGACATTTTAACATTAGATTATTACTTTTATAGAAATAATCTTATGTTAACAGGAAACCATCCGATCAATATAAACTATGTTGTCGGTTTAGCAATAAGTAATAATTCTCAAACAAGAATAATTTCAACAAAACCAACTATTTATGTTGAAAGAATGTTTGAAAATATTACAAGAATTGAACACCCTCGAAAAGCATTTATTGAAGAAATAAATCCCTATAAAAGATGGAGTTCAGATGACCTCCAAATCACAAAACAGTCTGTACCAAGAAGATCATTATCATTTGCTAGAAATGATGAAGATATTCTTGATAAGATTGGAACCATGAATAAAAATATTCTTAAAATTAAACAAGCTATTGTTAATAAGTCAACCTCATCGCAATGACGTCCTTAATAAAATTAGAAAAAGATCTAGGATATTTAGAAAATAATATTAATAAGATCAATCTATCAATACAAGAATTAGAGAAGAATTTCAAAGAATATATTGATTTAGCAACGACTAGATTAATAATTGAACAAGAAAGACATAGTAATGAAATATTAAACTATCTTAAGGAAGTTCTTCCAATAGATAAAGGAAAAAGAAAAATGAAAGAAGAACCACCATTCAAAATTGAATCATGGTATAGAAATCCCCTTAGTTATGACAAACATAAGTATGTAGATGTTTAGTGAAATCGACTCATATGATTTTGAACAAATAGGAGTAAATACAGAAGAATTATATCATTCACATCAGGACTCAGAACAATACAGAGATATGGATATTTCAGAATCAGAATATGAAGATGATTCTAGACCACGACTAAATCTACGAACGAATGTAGAAGGTAGTGGTGGAAGAGATGATGAAGAATTTAAATATAACAGAGACCAATACTCTGGATCTTATAAAGATGTTAGAGATATTCTTAGAGAATCAAAAACATCAGGATTTGTGAAACAAAATATCTTAGATTTATGTTGTTCAACAGCCAAAGAAAGAAAATCAAAGATAGATCATTGGGCAAATGAACTATCAGTACAAATTCAATTAACACCATTATTAGACAAATGTGATAATATTCAAGTTTTAACTCATGGGATGATAAAAATGACACTGGTAGAAGCAGTAAGAACTTGGGCTGAAAACCTAGTAATTACTAATCTACCACAAGGAATGACAGGACATCGATATTTCGAACTATTTGTTGATATCTTGTACCAAGAATTTTTAGGAGTTTCTAATAATGATTCTAATTTGGTAGCTAAGAATATAGAACAAAATAGAGCAATCTTTATATTAGATAATATTAAATTATGCAATTTATGTTACTTAGAAGAATTTATTTGTGATTATGAAACAAACTATTATCAATTAATAGATGCTGATAAAAAGGAACATTATAAACTAAGTATCTTTAATAAGATACCTAATATACCTATACACAGTAAAGATGAATTCTTAACTAGTCCTTATGCTAAAACTTTAGGAGAAGCTATTAAATTCATCAAAGACATAATAACAAAGAAATGTCATGAAGTAACACTAAATAAAAGAATCTCTAAATCCTACAAACAAAATAATAAACTTTGTTGTGATAAAATGGAATTCACAGTAAAAAAATACGGTTGCAAAACAAACATGTCACACAAATATTTAAAACGACAGAAACAGAATAAATTTAATAAACCTTATAAATCTTTTAATAAGAAATTTATTCCCTATAATAAAAAGAAATTTAAAAAAAAAATCAGAAAACCTTATAAAAGAAAATTTTATAAAAAGTTTGATAACAAAAAAGCACCTTGCCCAAAGGGTAAAGGAAAGAATTGCAAATGTTGGTTGTGCAACGAAGAAGGGCATTATGCGAATGAATGTCCAAAACAAAACGAAAAGAAAAATAAAATTAAACTTCTTGAAGAAATATATACTATTGGATTCTATCCCGTAGAAACAATTGAATTTTCATCCGACGATGAAAATATTTATTATCTTGATGAATCAAGTGAATCAGATTTTGAAACCAATTTCACATTTGATAATTCAAGAAATAAAAATGATTAAAATAACGACAAAAGCATTTTCGAAAAGACAAATATAGGAAGTAAATTGAAAGTTATGTTTGATTTAGGGAGTTATCTACAAGTTGCCCTTCTTTTTTCCTCCCTTTTGTTGTGAATTATTAGTGTGGCTAGATACCAAAAATAAAAATAAAAATAAAAATTAATACACTTTTTATTTGAAAAGTTGGCCTGGGGAAGGGAGTTAAAGCAAAGGTGAAAGTATCTGAAGTTTTATAATTTCCCTCACGTGATTAGATATATTTTATTTGGGAAAATTGCTTTTTCCATTCGTTATCTAAAGTTTGTAATTTCCCTCACATGATTTGATATGTTTCATTTGGGAAAATTGCTTCTTTTTTCATAAGTTAGGTTTGTTCAAATGTGATTTGAGCCTGCTATATATTCAAATTGCATTATTATTATTATTATTATTATTATTATTATTATTATTATTATTATTATTATTATTATTATTAATTTATTTATTTTACAATTTGGTCTGCTTATTGAATTTGATGATTTGGATTTGGAGCTCGTCTACGTGATCAAAATTAGGGATATTTTTTTTAAAAAAAAAAAAAAAGAAGAGGGAAACTCATCACAAAAATTATTCCATTTATTTTAATTTATAAAGCACAATATCCCAATTTGTCAAATACTCTAAAAATTATCAATTAAAAAGTAAGTTAAAATAAAATGAAAGTCAAGCAATCTTCCAAGAAATTCAAAAAAGATGTTCTTCCCCTTCCCCAAATTGACAATCATTTTTCAAACCTTGTTCGGAGAAAAACTCGGTTCAGTTTCAAATGTTTGGTCCCTTTTCTCGTTTGGTTTCAAATTTTTCGACATTCCCAATTTAGTCTTAAACATTTGTAGATTTTGATCGAATTGATCCTTTCATCAAATTAACCGTTAAATCTAACGTTAGGCATGATATGTGATGGAAAAAAGCACATTTTAGTACCAAATATTTGACTTCTTTCTCATTTTGCTCACAAATGTTTCGGCGTTTTCGATTCAGTCCTAAATATTTACAAATTTTGATCGAATTGGTCATTTTGTCAATTTAACGGTTAAAACTAACTGTAAATATAACATATGAAAATCATACAACTAAATCCTCATAACCCAAATCAGATGTGCTAATCTTTAATCCAATTCGAGCAAAAAAAAAAAAAAATTCTCGTTGCTATCACACTCAGAAATTTGTCTCAACTTTGATAACAAAATTGACGCTGCTACACATAATTTATCTCTATCAGGTAACTCTTGCTTTCTATTTCACACGCTAACCACATTTCTTGTTCTTGGATTCGGACATGTCAATAGAATTTAAATTTAAGGTTGTTTTTTAAAAAAATTTAAATAAAAAATCAGTTTTTCTGGATACGTGTTGTTAATTGATCGAATTTTCCTTTTCTTGTTCATCTAATATTCCTTTTTATGCTTGCCATTGAAATTTTTTAGAATTAAAATTTCAATTTTTTCAATTAGGGATTTTTTAAATTTTAAGTTTATATAAAATGAATAATAAATTAAATAAAATTTTGTAACCGTTGATGTTGATAAATTTATCATTTTTAATCGAGTCATTTTGAGGCCAACTCTATCAACTTGATGGAAGGACCAACTCGGTCAAATTTTACAACCATTTAGGACTAAATTGATAACTCTGAAATATTTGGGATCAAACCGAGAAATGAGTCAATCATTTGGAATTGAATGATTAACTCAAACTAATTTTTAAAACTTTTAGAACTAAACTGATAACATCAAAACATTTGAAATCAAACAAAAAAAAACAAATAGCATATGATAAAGTTCAACCTACTTCATCAAATTGAACCGAGAATTCGCCACCTAAGTTCTAAGTAGCACCCCCAATGTGTCATCCTATAATTAACAACGAAAAAGCTATAAAATTTCCGTTGTTTCTCGAGCCAACGAGAATGAAACTTTTCCAAGGTAAGTCTTCCTTATACGATATTTGTTTTGTTTTGTTTTGTTTTTTTGTTGCATATAGGAAAAATGATTTTTTCCATTAACTTGTCATTAATTTTTCAGTGTTTGGTTTTAGTACCTAAATTTTATTTTTTGATTATTTTGGTCAAATTACTAATATGATAGTTTGATAAATCAATATTTTTAATAGAAAAAATAGACGAAAATTAAAAAGTAATATATGGAAACAAATTTTGAAAATTTAACAGACTAAAATCCAAAATGTAACTACTTAGTGGGAAAAAAAAAAACTTTTTCCCCCACTTTTTATCTATCATTTTAATGTAGTTGATGATTTGGAGAATAGTAATTTATAAAATAAATAGGTGAAGAATAATTTAACATATCAAACTAGGACTGCAATTTAACTATAACAAATTAAAATTGCAATAGGACTAACATATGGGACTGAAAGAACAAATTTCTTTATTTTACCTCATAGCATGAAAATTAAAATTAACTATATTCATATTTTAAAAAATGTCTGTATTCCAAATCATAGTTAATCTATCAATAATTGAAAACTAAAAAAAAAATTTCAAAATACTTTCATAACATCTTGCTTCAACTTTGACAATAAGAGAGTGCATGAACCTATCACAGAAATGAGCTAGGAACCACAAATATATACATTTTTTTCGTAAATATACCACAAAACATATTTTGTAATGTTTCTTAGAGGGGAAATTTATGCTAAATCAACAAATTTCTGGAAAGAAAAGAAGCAAACAACACCAGCAGCAACCAGATCAACCGTTAAATTAAAACACAGGGCAGTGGTCCACTACGATCCCTTTAGCCGTGGGGCATGTCGCGAAATCGCAATGTTCCGGGTGATGAGTCCCCCACCAATGTATCTTTTTATTCTCAAACCCCAGGGTGAAGTAAAGAAGAACAGTCATGAAAGCAACACCAGCATCTAAAGCAGCCGAAAGGATGTAGTTGTACCTTTGCCACCAGTTTTTACGGTATCTGAACACAAAGAAGTTGAAAATCGTCCCCACGAGTATCCAAGAATTGTAATTTATAGCGGTTGCAGGCGGCATACTAGCTGTTGCTCCGAGCAGCACGGGAAGATTGATGAGCGGAATCCACGACTGTCTTGGGAATGCCTTGTGGAATCCCCAAACAACAACAGGGCCTAGTAAGCCAGCCAGAAAGAACCAGTTGAGTGCTGGATAGTTCCCATAACGGCCAAAGATTCGTTTAGGACTCACAAGTCCCCATATGACTGATGCATCGTAGAAGACTTGATCACTCGGACAAGTCCACGGACTGTCTGCATACTGGTCTTGGTTGCATATGTTTTCGACCGTGTATAGAAGCCACCACGCGACGCCCATATTTACAGTGCCTGCTATCATTGTTCCCACGAACTGGATGGAAAACTTGTGTCAGAAAGAATCCTTGACATGATCAAAGAACAAGAAAGAATCATCATGTCTTATGAAAGGAAGTGTGACCTGAACAAGGAACATTGATCTGGGAGGAATCTTCATGTAATGGCCAAGCTTGAAATCGCTTAGAAAAGCTACGGCTTGTGTCATGCTCATGTAGCCATAAACCTTAAAGCTGACATTTGCTATCGGCCTACCCGGATAAATGACTCCCATTATATATTCCGTGATTATGTTAAGCCCTGGAGTCTGTTAAAGAACAAGAGCAGCGCTATGTGAACGAACCAGAACGTAAACCACCCCAACTTTATGGAATTGGAACCATTAGGAGATTTTAAAAAATGAAGAATTCAGAACAAAATATATCGAGGAATCACCTGATTTGTTGTGGCAGTAATAATACTGATAGGAAGAGTGAATGAGAAAGCTATGGCGGCAGCAAGAAAAAGACCCCAGTAAGGCATTTGGACCTCGTCGTTCAGGAAGATGCAGAGGGCAAGAGCAACGGACATTGTCACCCCGAGAAGTACATAAAACCACCAGGAAGGTATGTCTGGGTACTTTTTCATTAGTCTAGAGTGAATATCCATCTTTCCCTTGGTAGAGGCCTTGTAACGGTGATAAATCTCTCTGCAGAGTAGCAAATGATCATGAGTCATATCCGCATGCCAGTAATCGCAGATCAATGAATCGTCTAATTTTACTCGAGTCTCAATTAATGTTAGGAAAAAGGCATCTAGCAGGAAGTTTAGCGGTATTTCATCTTAAACACTAGCTAACAAGATCAATTCAAAATGAAAACGTTTTCTTTTCCAAATTTATTTTAGTACTCTACCAGTAGTACCCTTACCCCATGCACATATCACTAAGTGATCAAACTCTCATGAACAGTCGTGGAAATGGGCCATTGATCGAAAGCAAAATATGATGAATGTCAGCTACACTATACAAAGTTAGGGAGTGCATTATATCTAGTCTAATATGGTTTTTTGAATTTCCAATTTATGAACATGACAATATCCATAACTTGATTGTAGAAAACAGAACACCAAATCTGCATGAATCTTGAACGATGTTAGATCAAGACTAGAAAAATGGAGGCAACTAAAAATAAATTTGGAGGCAGCAGAGGAAAACAACTTATAAACCATGAAAAGAAGTACCCTCCGTAGAACAATGCAACGTGTGAAACTGTAGCGGCGATGGTGGCGAATCCAAATCCATAGGTTAGAGTAAAGAACGTGCTCAAGTTAATTCTCCCTTGCTTCTGATACTGATCAATGTCAAGCTCAAATTTACTGTTAACAATGCTGGCTATGTCATACTCCTGACCATTTGCGGTAAACAGGTCGGCGGAATAGATGGGGAAAGTTTTGGCGTTGTAGACGTTCAACCCCCAGTAGGATACGGGAATTACAATATACATTATGACAAAGTATCCTACAAAAACATTGGCAATAGCAAAGAAAGGGGAAATTAGAGGGCTGAACAAGAAAGATGCTACAGTTGCCCAGTCAAGGGTGAGGGCTCCAACTCCCAGGCCATTCAGACCAGATCCTATCTGATGAGCGGTAACAGATTTGGGAAACGCCCAGCATATCCATGAAATGCTCGACAAGGTCCGGAAGAGATAGCCTGGAAATACATACCAGCAAAAGCTACAAACTAGAGCAATCACAAAGAATTTTGGCCGTGACATTTGACGCTTCTTGCCACCACTGTCACTAGTTTCATCTTGATGTTCTTTTTCATGCAGTGTCCTGTAAAACCCAATATCAAAATATAGAGAGGACGTTATACATGCACATGTTATGTATGAACAGATCCAGCAAGAAACGGAACCCATTTGTCCCTTAGGCAATGCATTTCAGCATGAAGGTATCAAATGCAATTTAGGGTGGTCAATTCATCATCACACCCTCATCATTGACGATGAAAGTTGCCATCATTGATGGAAAATTTTGCTTCAAAACAGACTAAGAAGTATGTCTCCAAATGTGTTTTGAGTTCTTTAGTCTCTCATTCAATGTAAGTTCGGTATCACGGAAGCGTAGTTAAAGTAGAAGGTAATTAAGTGCATGTTCGAATAAGTAGTTAATTCCATCAAACTAAGGCCATCCCCATATTGTACTCATTAATCCTCGTTATTCCATCTTTCACCTACTAAAAAAGCGTGAGGTCCACATGACACATACTCATTACATTAACACATTTTCATTATTAATACACACTCACATTCATTTAATATCAACACTCATTAATAATTTTATACACACATCGCATATATATTAATATTATTATTTATTTATGGTATATAACGGAATTAATATGTATGAATTTTTGGGCTGACAGATTAATAATTCATGCACCCACATTGGTGCATGAACATTAATTGGTGTTATTAATCACCAAATAATGCATCAATGTAGATGCTCTAAATAATATGAAATTTCATTCTCAGCAACCATGTTCCACAAATTGGCTTATCAATGAATTCAACACATGAGCGTGTGAATGCATGCATGGCCCATAAGTGGATAATATTAGGGTGTGTTTACTTAACTTGATAACAATAGGATAAACTTATTAATTCAACTTAATCTATTGTTTACTTTAAAAAAAGTCAAATCTCTCAAATCTTAAGGCCCGTCATTTAACCCTAATTTACGAGATTAGGCATCCTTAATTACACAAGAGATAACACATCCTAACCAATATTTGTGAAAAAAAATATACATAAATCTTAATCTACCATCCTTCAATTCTTTTGTTTCCCTCCCAATTTCTTTCCGTCTCTCTCTTTTTTATAACTCGATTTATCAGTTTTATTATTTTTGAAAAAATACATATTTTTATACCTAATAATTTTGATAAATGAAAATGTCTCCGTGTGAATCAATAATAATTTAGTTCAAAAATAACTCAATCCAAATTATATGAATACAAAATTAAGCATAAGATTGTATATCATAAGTAGAAGGTAAAATTGTCATTCATCCTTCAATCATTATTTCAATTCCAAAATTAATAACTCGAAGTAAACATGTTACTATTTATCCAGCATTATTCTAAATCTTTTAAAATCATTTTAATAATCCTAATATGATTTATTCACGTGTAATTTCATCTCACTAATTAAACGCAGCCTAATGATATCACTGTAGAAAATTTTCAACTTATATATGATTTATAAACAACATGATCCATAAATTTTGGCCGAAACTTTATTCTTTTACCATTTATAAATAAAAATTTCCATTTCTTTCTATAGTCGCTGGGTCCACCCATTCAATTCTCCTCCCCTCCAATTATACTCATCCTTTTCACATGATATCATCATGCTATTAGATTTTCCCATCAACATCTCCACCCAGAATAGAGTCAATAGACCATGCAATAAATAGTTTACATCAAAGAAAAAAGACAGATATGCATGGCCAAACATCAAGCTAGAAATGACGAAGGAAATTGTCTTGTACATGACCATGAGTCCATGACTTCGAAATTTAAGCAAAGAAGGTAGTGTTCGGGATTTGGGATTGCTTTAAAAACGTATTATGAGCTTTTCAATAACAAAATTTAAATCAAAAACATTTTTAAGCAATCTCAAAACTAATTAAACGAATATGGAAAATAGTTGTCATTACTTGAAGAGGGAAATCTGGACAAGAGTGCTGGGCCACCACATGTGTGCCGGCTCAACCACGTACTTCCTCAGGAGCCCCGCCCATCCATAACCAAGAACCTGTCAAAAGTTATTCTTGTTCAATTTTTCTTTAAATCATTGTTAAATAATACTTTATATATTAATTTTTTTTATTGATCTAGTTGAGAATATATTATTTACCCAACCGGCATAAAAACACACCAATATAATATTATAAATTAAAAACAAAGAATGAAAGGACCATTGTAGCCTTTAGATTGCGGGGAAAAATGTCAAATTTGTCCTCTACGTTGTCTCATTTTCTATTTTCGTCCGCTAATTACTAATTAAACTACACACAAGTATTCCATCGAAAGAAAAGAGAAATAGCCAAAAATAAAACCAAACTCTCTTTCTTGTTTCATGACTGTTGGTTATCTCCTTAATTTGTTGTTCAACTAATCTTCTGAAGAAAGAGGGAATCCAATGAACAAACAACAGAGTCGCTAGCTAGCTGAGAATATGATATCATTCCAAAATATGATCAGTAAACCAAATTCACGGACATCAAAATTTCCACCGAGAAAAGAAAAGCACATTAAATCGCAACTAATTGTATCCAATAAATCAGAGGAGCTAGCATTTAATTTCTTCGGAAACCAAACCAAAAAAAATTAAAAATGAAGAGAGTTTTCAGAAAAAAAAAAAAAAAAAAAATCGAACAGAACCTGAGTGGTGATAACGAGCAGCCATCCAGCCAGAAAAGATATCTTCCTTCGATAAAAAGCGATGATGATATCCACGATCATGACAGCATAGGCGGGCCCATTCCCGAAAGCACTGCCGGCATTAGCGAAAATGGATATCAGCACATGCTCCTTGATGTTAAACGGGCCCGGGTTGAGGGTGAACTCCATCGGCCCGAACCCAGGGACCGAAATCACCCACCCCTCGGTGGGCAACACGGCGGCCATGAACCGTCCGATGGGGAGAGACGCCACGATTACGGTTATCTGGCTGATGACCAGTGGCTCTTTTCGGTAGGAAAAGAACTGGTTGAGGAAAGAGAGGAGTACGCAGGAGAGAACCCCCAGAACCCACATCCGGAAAGTCCATACGGGAAGCTCCGGGTCGTCGGTGGTCGGCACCGTCAGCCGTACTTGTTCGATGGGCGAAATCTCGTCTTCTTCGGCTTCTGGGTCGCCATTTTCTCCGGAGAATTTTGGTGGGTTGGTGAGGGGAGCTTCGACTTCCATTGTTCCCATGTTTGAGGAAGCTGAGGGGAAATCGATTCAGTGGATTCGAGAGGGAGATGGTATCAATATGAATATAGGCACTATATATGGAAACGTTCTGTGCATGTGCAGTGTTTGTTTTTATTCTTTTTTTGTTTTCTTCTTATCTTATTTCAAATAATCTGTGTTTTTTTATTTAGAGATATTTATATCACTTTTATGGATCGGTGTTCCCGTTCAGTTGATATTTGTTTACAGCTGATATTCATGTAACAATAGAATAATCCAATTTTATTTTAAAAAGATTTAAAAACTTATGGGATTAAATGGTGCATAATTTACTTCTATTTTGTAATGTTGCTTTTTATTTATTTATTTATTTATTTATTTCCTTTTAATCAAAAGTAGACCAAGTAAAACTTACCCCTAAGTTGTAATGATGCTTATTTTTTTTATTCAGCATCGATAAGTTTAAATCTTTTGTTCACATGAAACAATTGAAAGCTCCATATTTGTTGTTCTTCACATCATTTCAACGATGAATTTTATATTGTTACGTCCGTTCTCACCAACATTATCAAATCTCATTTAATCAAGAATGTTGTCTGTTTTTACTCTTATATTGTCTTTTGTAAGAATATCTCACTGATCTATATTCATGAGACCGATCGTCTGATCCATATTTATAATAAAAAAACATTATTTTTGTTATTATTAGGATTGATTAGGATATCTTTTTTCACAAAATTGATCCTTAAACGGCCTCATAAAGTTTTTTTGGGTTATATCATTAATCTAAATCGATTAATACTATATAAATTGCTGAGGACACTTACATATAAATCAAATTTTCTAGGGGTTATTTTTTTTACAGAATTTTTCACAATCAGTTAGAATGACTTTTTGAATAGGATTATTTGTTATTTAATTTAAGTGTGTAACTATTTTATAAATTATCGTAAGTTGTGATATGTTGTGTGATAGACATATGCTGAGTATTTTAAAATGTACGTTGATATTTTGTCTATTTGAATATGTATTTTTTTTTAAAACAAAAATATGTAAATTATTTTGTTGCCAAAGTGAAACTCAATACTTATAAATTTAGACTTTAAAAGGATGATTTAGTTTCTAGATTTGTATGCTGATGTGTAGGTTGTAGCTCATCTGAGATCAAAGTTTTAGGTGTGGGATCGACAAGATCTCGATTGTGAGATCAAATTTTAACAAAATCCCTCCTCCTACTAAAAAAATTATAGATTTCCACAAATTTCATATTTTATTAATTTTAAAATTTTTTAATTTGGTTCAAAATCCAAAAAAAGATAAAAAGTTTATTAAAAAACCATAACATTTCTTCAACATATGAAGAGCAGGAATCCACTAGGAAATAGCAACTAGGGAACCCCGCCAACCTTTGGTTTCCTCGAACGTAGTAGGTTTGAATTAATTACTCTCTGTCATTTATTTTTGCATTAAATTTTAGGGATGCGTGCCAACTAAATTTAAAAAAAAAAAATTGACCCATCCCACATGAGTCAGAGGCTTATTGGCTCATGCTAGGATTAAATCAAGGGATGTGCACGAGCGGCAGGGACTTGAGGGAGGGAACAACATGACAAACCCCAGAGTATAACTCCACAATATTTCAGCATGAAATATGCTTTATACGAGGATCGAACCCGCAACGCTGAGAAATTTCTTTTCACGTCACATTAGGCCTTACTAACTCACCTATGTCTCTGTAGGCGCGTGCCAACTAAATTTTGGTTGATGAAATGTTAATACAAAGGAAGGGAAGTTTAAGGTACTACGTTTATATTAGTATAAACTCAGTCATTTTTTAGAAATAAAAAATATATAATTCATTGTACAAATAATAAAAAAATATTACAAAATATTTATTTTAAAGTACAACTTGAATTAAGTGAATTGAAATAAATTTTATTTTTATGAACAAAAACAATATCATTTGGATTTGAAATGTAAGTTAAACGCTTTCAGGGTGTTCGAGTTGATTTAAGTGCTTAGTTAGTAAACGAGAGTTCGATTTCTCGTATTAACATTTTTTCGACTGATGTGTTGCACGAGACCTACTTAGTGCAATTTGCTTGATTAGAGTAACTTACAAACTATTGCATCAATCATGGAGTTAGGGGTGGGTTTTCGGTATACCGTATAAAAATATTGGTATGAAAAAAATTCATATCGGTACCGATATCAAAATTCCGAAATTTTTGTATAGAAAAAATCCATAGTCATACTGTATAGATATCGAAAAAAAAATTCGATATACCAAAATAATGTCTATATATCGAAACAATTTCGGTACGGTATCTCAAAAAGTCGGTATTTTAGTTCGGTATCCCAGCCCTACCTGGAGTTTATTCAGTGCACAAAAATCACGATTGCGGACGTATAATTAGGGAGTGTTTGCAATCACTAAAAAAAAAGTGATTGTTAGCTTTTGGCTTAAAAAAATCATTTGTGTGTATTTCTTAAACTTAGATTATGTGTTAGCTTATGCTTAACTTAATTAAAATCCAAAAGCTAGTCATGTGGTGATTATGATTCTTCAAAAGTGATTCTAATAAGAAGGTCATTGTTAAAATCATTCTAATCACTTATTTATCAAACACTAATTAACTTTGATTTTTAGATTTTCACATTTGTTTTGCAAACACTCCCTTAATCTGCCATCAGATTTTCAAATAACTAATTGTAGCATCTATTTATCACAACTAAGAAAGAACGTCATTTGTTCAAAAACACAAAAAAACTAAGAAAGAACGTCATCAGTTTTGTTTTATTTTCCGAACGTGATCAGAGATTTTAAATTGTAATGTCGATGTGAAATACAAGGGAGAAAGACAGATAAACGATCGATTTCAAAGAAAAAAAAAATTACAATTGGATTGACGAATGTAAGCTGTCGTTCTAGCACATCACAAGTATTAATGAAGGAATTATTGTAAATGGAGATGAAAGATAAATTTGGGGATATTTATTTATTTACTCGAGGAAGATTCCATGCTCCACTTTAGATTCAAACCTTGGAAATCAATTGGTTGGGCTATGTTTTAATCTTTTCATGAATTATATACCCTCTCCGACTCGTTTATATACTTTTTGTTTCTTTTTTATTTATTTCAAATATATAGACATATACTATATTTAATAATTTTTTTACCATACCCTACGTCACTTATATCTTGTGAACATATCTAATTAAATTGAAAATTTTAAAAATTCGAACGATAATTCAAATTTAGCATATTTGAAAATTTAAACATAAAAAAATATACTAATTCAATTGGTTATGGAACTAATGATGCATGAAATCAAATTTGACGCATTTGAAAATTTTAAAAATCTGAAAGAGTAATTCAATTGATTTTGGAACTATAATTCAATTGGTTTTGAAACTAATGAATAATGATGATGGATTATTTCATGCCGTGGGAAATGGATAACTTAAATTTTATGGTGTGGTCATATACTCAGGGGTTAGAGAAATTTAATTATTATTCATGCTCATTAAATAGGGGTAAATCTGAAATTTATTTTTATATTGGATATTTTCAAAGTTTTTCTTAATATGTGTGAAAAAAATAAGACTATATAATCAGAGAGAGTATAAAAATATATATTTCTTCGCTATTAATTATAAGTTTTTTTTTTCAAATATATGATTCAGTTTTTATATTTATTGATTTTTTTTGTGTGTGTTTTCCCCCTGATATTAGCACTAATAATTAAGTATTGAAACATATCATCATTTTTTGAATGAATTAAATAAAGTTAAAACATGAAATTTGTTTGTAAATTTTTCTTTTCCAATTATCTTTCTGTGAAAAACAAATGAGCGAATACATTTAGGACGGAATGGTCAATGGGTAATTGATTTTTATAAAGTGTGTTAGCTGTATTATTTCTTATAAATATTCAAGAACGTTGGATGCATTCTTTGGCCTTGAATCTTTGATTTTTTTTTAGTAATGCAATGTTTATGTTCGCAAATACACGAAACTGATAATTAAAGTGAAATTTATTTTTTGTTGATAATAAAACAAGAATTGAAATTTTCCTCAATTACAAATTAAAAAGAGATCATATTGAGGAAGAAAATGGGTTTTTTTGTTTGTTTGTTTTTTTTTTTTTTTTTGAGATCGTACATATTGGAAAAATTTTGTGTTGCTCATAAAAGCTTCGATCTTTTCACAGTTTCATCCAAATATAATATTTTAAAACTTGCTAAATAGATTATATTTTTCGATAAATGAGATATCACAGTAAAGATATTATCTTCGCCGAAGATCAAATTGTTATCGTTGGAGGGAAAAAAAATATTGGGTTAATCGTTCATGATTGAACTCATATAAAAAAAAAAAATTAAAACAACCATGCCCATTTGATTTACTTTGAGGTTAATTGGTTTATCTCATGCGAGGAAATTTCGTGTTGTACATTGTATGTACGTCACTACATCAGCATATTTGTTATCATCACATTTTGTATGAAAGGTTATTGAAAAATAAAATAAAATCCTTCCAATAATAATAATGCCGATGAGACATTTAGCCTAATGGCTAAGGCTGAGGTTTTAAGACTATATATATATATATATATATATATATATATAATGTATGTAGACAAAATCCCACAAAAGATGCAAGACTTGTTTTTAAGGTCAAGTCTTTTGCCTGTTCCATTTATTTGGAATTTAATTCAATTTATATAAAAAAAATTATCGTTTCACGGGTCAATTTTGTGTGATAAATCTTCTATTTAGATCATCAATTATTAAATATTATTTTTATTATAAATATGAACTTAATTGACATGTCTCATGAATAAATATCCATGAGGTCATCGGTTTCATTCTATAGTTTTCATCTAGATCTAAGTTAGTACTTGTACTCTAAAATAATAATAATAATAATAATAATAATAATGAAAGTAGACAAAATCCCATAAAAGATGCAAGACTTGTTTTTAAGGTAAAGTCTTTTGGCTGTCCCATTTATTTGGAATTTAATTCGATTTATATAAAAAGTATAAGAAACCTGCTCTTCAACTTAATGTTTGATTTGACAAAATCGTACCAATAAAAATGGTATCAATGTTAAACATCTATCACAAAATCTACTCACCGCCAATAATTTTTGTTTGATCTCTTTATAATGTAATAATGTGAGAGATGATAAATTGTATTACTTTGAAACAGGCTCTAGAACAACTTATACATACAAATTATGCACGAGAATATAGATTGATGCTACATGTATATCAATATTTGTATATTAATGATTACATCTCAAAAAATTCAATAAAATATTTTAGTTGTCAAAATTTAATGATAATTGAATACAAAATCTCGCGATACAATAACAAAATTTTAAGATATAATAAATGTAAATATCGCAGTGTTGTAAATGGTGGTGGCGGTGGCGGGGCGGTCCGTGACCTCCTACCGCCTCGGCCGCCTAGGCGGTTGAATTTTTTTAAGCATTTTTTTATGGGTAATCATATATAGTCATGCAATGTAATAAAAAATAGTATGTAAAAGTAGGTGAAATATGCAAAAACTAACCTAAAATGCTTGTTTGTGGTGGGCGGCGGCAGACAGCTTGAGGTGTGTGGTGGAGGGTGGAGAGCAAAAATGAAAAACAAAAAGAAAGTGGCTGTATTTTTGAAATAAGTCAATAACTAGAGTTTTAAAATGGGTAGACTTTGACTAAATTTTTAAAATTTATTGATTTTTGACTATAATTTTAAAATTAGTTGACTCTTGATCTTTGATTGAATTTAAAAATATGTTGACCGCTTTGGCCGCCTCACCCGCCCGAGCACCCGCCGCCGCCGCCTCGCCCGTCGAACAACTTGAGCCGCCTGAAAAGACCGCCTCATGCCAAGGTGTGGCGGTCGAGGACGGCCGCCTCGACCGCCATTTAGAACACTGAAATATCGAAATACATCTATCATAATTTGAAAGAAAGGATGAGTGCAAGATGCATTTTTGACATGTTTGGAACACCTAAGAGTAACCTTAAAGGTAGTGTTTGGGAGAGCTTTTGGGAAGTATTTTTCGGCTTTTCCTTAACAAAATTTTGATTTTTTGTGAAATTTTGTTACGAAAAGCTGAGAAGTGCTTTCCAAAAGCTCTTCCAAACGCTACCTATGAGAGAGTTTATAAGAAGCATTTTTCAGTTTTTCTTCACAAAAGTTTGAAATTTTATGAAGAAAATGTGAGAAGTGCTTTCTAAAAACTCTCTCAAATACTACATCAATAAAACAAGTGAAATTGACGGATTTCGAGCTAGCCGAGTGTGGGGAAATAAGCCTTTTTTTTATGGGAAAAAAGTTATTTTTTTATTAATTGTAAAGATGCCAATGTAACAAAATGCATGAAATATTATATCATAAAATGGGGTGCTGATAAGAAGATTCGAGAATTAATACATCGGTCAATCACACACACATCTTACTATATTGTTTTGCAGTGTTTGGTTCAATTGATAGGATTATTGAATTACTAATAAATCAATGATAAAATATATGATAAATAAGGATATATAATTTATGTTGAAAATAATATTGTGTTTGGTTTGATTTTTAGGAATAAGATTAAATAATGTTTTAAATTTTTTGTACCAAAAATACCCTTCAATGTGTGGTTTTTAGGTTGGAGGGAAAATGGATTCATGGAATTTATTTTAATAACGATAAAGATAAGGATGAATTATACTAGGGTGGACGAAGAGTTTATTTAACCTACTATAATACCACTTTCTCCTTCCTAGATTAGATTAGGTTATTTTAATAAAAATTCTATCAAACAATGGATTACATCGAAAACTCACACACAAACCTGTCTAATTAGTAAAATTTGAGATAAAATTACGATTATAACCTAACTTAATTCACAACAAATCCAAAATTATCAAGCAAAATAGTATTTTATATGACCTTATCTTTTTTTAGCCATTAGATATTTTTTTATTATCAAAATAACATTAACTTTGTGATTTTTGGTGTTTTTTTATTTACAAAAAATGTCATTTATCTGTAAAATTGATGTATTTGTTATATTTTAGTGACTATATTTTTTTAATATAAAAACACTATTTTCTTTGTATTTTTAAATTTTACACTTTATTTATTTATTTATTTTAAAATAAGGACTTTACAAGCACGCAACATGTGTACAAGAGTACTGGTGTGTATTAAAATGGAATAGAGTAATATAAATTTCAAATATAAAAGTTGATTCTCGTAACATGCAATCACTAATATATATTGAAATATAATTTCTCTAAATTTTTGTTATCACAACTTTTGTTATTGGGGAAATTCATAATTTTGATAAATTTATTATGAAAACAATATTTTTTTTATGATGACTTGAACACATAATTGGCAATATAAATATCATCAGTTATTACTACAAAATAATTTTAAAAATATCGTACAATTAAAATACACTCGACTGACTCGAGCCTATTTCGTATCATGCTTTGCCTAAGGCTCTTAAAATATTCGAGGTTGCAATTATGCGTAATAATGGAATGCCCTTTATTTTGCCCATGACGGAAAAACTTAAACTCGAATCTATCGAATCGAATAACACTTAATTCGATATAGGATCTTTTGTAGTTGAATTTACCAACCTATCTTCCGACGAAATTAACAATGCAATGGTCTGATGCCGATCACGAACGGAAAGGGATCGAGTTCACAATCCAAATGCTTAATCAATGTGGTATGATATATATTCTGAAGAAGTCACGGCTTCTTTGATAAGAATGAAAATATCAATCCTTCAATTGATTCGGCTAACCACCTCTTAATATGAATTAATTAATTCATTATATAAACTAATGGGAGTTAAATGGTAGTTAAGAAACTACTCCCTCCAAGAGAATTCAAATTTGCTATTTGAATTCAACTGGGTCGGTTCGGGTCAGCCCTCATGGGTGACCCATTTATATTTCTTACATCTCCCACTCGCACATGAGGGCTAGACCTTTCGTCTAGTATGTTCACAATCATATACCACAAAATTCATACAAGCAAATGGATCGTGTGACCAACGAGCATATTAAATCAGAGCTCATAGCCATACACCTGTTAAGGATATATAGCAGCTCATTTCAAAATATTCATGAGGATATTTACTCGTTATACCCCAGATTTATTATTACACTAATCAACGTATCTCTTGTCCCATACAAAATAATAAGAGCATACTTGATAGAATATTAATCCATATTCATGTATTCACAATTATGTTCTAACAACTATGTTAAACATAATTAGCCGGCTAGTGAATACAAAATGAGTGTCAAAATAAATCTTTCTTTTCCACTGACATCTTTCAATCTCTATTTTAGTTGCTTTCTTAGACATGTACCGCATTACCGAATCATCCATAGTTATTGGTATCATGCTAAAGTAGCAACACTAAAATAAAATTTAAAGAAATCGTTGAAAGTCTTAAGGGTATAAGATTAGGTTTGTATTTAAACCTACGGATCTCACACAATGAGTTGTGACTCATCTACTCATTATCCAGATGGTCACTTCAGCACACGTGGTATGAAAAACATGTGATACGATGTGATTCTTCCTCCTTTTGGAAGCGTATGTCATATATTTTAATATTCACATCGTACAGATCTTGGTTCAAGTGTGTCTCAACACTTAACTTGAGTTTTCACCTCGTTTATCCTCAAAAATGTATTGAAAACTTTAATCTGGCTATAGACAAGTTTAATGGATTGTGGGAAAATCCAATCCGATTACAATTTCATGAAGTAATCTCATCTTGGTAATTCATGACCAAGGCAACATATGTATAGATTTTATTCACTACAAAAATCAATACTGTCTCATCTCTGCATGTTTCTCAACATCAAAGGTGATTGCTCGTGTGAGAGAGCCAATCTCAACTTGTCAGACATACCTTTAATGCGCAGATAAAAAATATAAAATAAATGTGTTCACATAGCGCATAATAAACATTCTTATAATAATGAACACAATGTCTTAATTATTCATGTGTTCTACTACAATCACATCCTACGTAGTCCAAGAGATCTAACATGATCGATGAAGATATCTCTTGGTATTGGCTTAGTAAAAGGATCAGCCACCATCATGCGCGTAGGCATGTATTTCAAAGTCACCTCCTTCTTTTCAACAATATCTCTGATGAAATTGTACTTTGTATCAATATGTTTGGTTTTCCCATGATATTTAGGATCTTTTGTGTAAGCAATTGCTGATTGATTATCGCAATAAACTGTTACAGCTCCCACTGGACTGCTTACTACACCTAAATGATCTAGAAATCTTCTCAACCAAACACCTTCTTGCACTGCAGAAGCACATGCCACAAATTCGGCTTCCATCGTGGATAGAGATACACATGTTTGTTTCTTGCTTCTCCAAGATATGCATCCACCATTTAACAAGAAAGCATATCCAGAAGTGGATTTACGCTCATCTAAATCACCACCCCAATCAGCATCTGTGTATCCCATCATTGTTAGATCTTTTCCTTGATAACAGAGGAAATAATCCGTAGTGCCTTTTAGGTATCTCAGAATCCTTTTAACCGCACTCCAATGTCTTCTTCCTGGATTAGATTGATACCTGCTGACCAGACCCACAGCATAACAAATATCGGGACGAGTACACATCATTGCGTACATCAAACTCCCTACTGCACTAGAATATGGTACTTTAGACATCTCATGGATTTCTTCAGAAGTGTTTGGGCACATTTCACGACTCAAGTTCTCGCCTTTTGCCACAGGAGTATCAATGGGTTTGCAATTCGACATTCTAAATCGCTCTAGAACCTTTTTAATATAAGATTCTTGAGACAATGCAAGCAGTCTCTTAGAACGATCTCTGTGAATTTTAACACCTAGAATGTAATCCGCCTCACCCATGTCCTTCATCTCAAAATTCGAGGACAACCACTTCTTAATGGTTTCTATATACTCCTTGTCATTTCCAGCTAACAATATGTCATCGACATAAAGAGATAGAATTACAAACTTTCTATTGGATCTCTTCACATAAACACAATGGTCTTCATCAATCATAATGAAGTCATATGAGATTATCGCTCTGTGAAATCTCAAATACCATTGTCTAGAAGACTGTTTAAGGCCATAAATTGATTTGTTCAATTTACAAACTTTGTTTTCTTGACCTTTAACAACAAAACCTACTGGTTGTTCCATGTAGATTTCTTCCTCAAGTTCTCCATTGAGAAAAGCAGTCTTAACATCCATTTGATATAATTCTAAATCCAAATTAGCAACTATGGCCAACAACAGACGAATAGAAGTAAATCTCACTACTGGCGAAAAAGTTTCTTCATAATCAATACCCTCTTGTTGAGTATAACCCTTTGCCACTAGTCAAGCCTTATACCTCTCTATTGTTCCATCAGCCTTTCGCTTAATTTTGAGAATCCATTTGTTCCCAATAGCTTTACGACCATGTGGAATTTCAACTAGTTCCCAAACTTTGTTCGATTTCATTGAATCCATTTCTTCTTCCATTGCATTCATCAAGATAGAGCCTCATCTATGTTTTTAGGCTCTTCTTCATCAACTGAAGATATGATATATGTGTGCCCCTCGATGTCATAATGACGTTTAGGCATACCTTTCCTATTACTCTTCCGAAGTTGGAGATCAGATGAATCATCGTGGTCATGATTGCTCCCACTCGGATCAGGATTGCTCCCACTCGGATCAAACAACGACTCATCCACTTGAGCTTTTGATGACTCATTTGACAACAACCCGTTATCTGAATCAGATAACTCAAATAAAGGTTCATTCCCCTTTATTTCACCTCGCTTAGGAAAATCATTCTCCAGAAATTTTGCATTTCGTGATTCAATCTCAGTAATGCTTCCATCATCTTGTTCACCAATGAACACGTAACCCTTAGAATACTCAGAGTATCTAATAAAAATACATTTCTTTCCTCGAGGACCCAATGATAAGTTTGTTTAGTATGCATTAGTTTATAGTTTTTCATGTTTAGTTTGCATGCATTTAAGTGATTTTTTGTTAGTTTTATTATCTTATTTTGTTATGTGTTTGATTTGGACTCACTTGGTTTAATTTTGTAGGAATTGAATGAAATATTGGGATTTCTGTGCGTCAATGCGGCGCGCGCGCGAGAAGGAGGCTCGCGCGTGCGCCGAAGGAAGCGACAGAGGGTTCCAGGGAAAGGCGCGCGCGGGCGAGCTCATGTCTCGCGCGCGCGCCGAAGAAAGTTCCAGAGAATGTTAGAGAAGGAGCGCGCGCGCGAGGCATCTCACGCACGCGCGCGAGAAGTTTGAAAATCTCTGTTTTATTAAGTGGCGCGCGCGCGAGACTGTTTAGGCGCGCGCGCGCGTGTCCGTAACCTAGTTTCTGATTATAAAAATTATTTTGAAGAATTTGGTTGGAGGCGGCGATATATATAGAATTTGGAGGCTTTTATTAGGGACTTTTGGATCTTTTGAAGTACGGAGAAAGCTTGCGACGGCTTGGAAGCAAAAGTTCTTCAGTTTTTCCGCTATTCTAGTATTTTGTTTCTTTATGTTTTTAAAACTTGGTATTGAATCATGTTAATTAGTGTGTAGTTTCTTTTTTTGATCAAGGCCACGTGATTGGGTCAGACGGTTTATGTAAAAAACTTGGTTTATTTATTTGAGATCTTCAGACTTATTTGATTTTTATTGATTATCAAATTTATCTTTGTCTTACAAATTTCTTGGCCAGTTATTTGTTTACTTGTTAATCGATTCCAAATCGACAGAGGAAGATTCGAATTCTATCACTTTGATTTTCAACATAGTGTAAAACTGACTAGAAATAAAATTCGGTTTCATTATGCGGTTTAGGGTTTAACTGAATTTTCACAGTGATTATGTATTTAAATTTTGATTGGAATTACGAAAGATTAGTTCATCAAGATTTGAATAGGTTTGACTGTTCTAGAAATAGTCCTTCAAACAAATTAGGAAAATTCCCGTGAATTAAGATTAAGTCTGATATCTTAGATTGATTGCTTGTTGCATGAATTGTCTGGTACCTACGTGTGTCCTTGATCGAGCTTTTCCAAAATAAAAAGTAATTCAAAATTTCCAGCTGCAGTTTAATTTGTGTTTTAATTAATTTGATATTATTGCAATTTTATTATTTTTGTTTAAAATCTGAAATCGTCTTTATTCATTAGTCTAGATTAAGTAGAGATAAATAGGTTTTGGTAATCATATTTTTACAGTCCCTGTGGGTTCGACATCTGGACATTAGTCCACTTTATTATAATTTGACCTGGTGCGCTTGCCAGTAGAATTTATTCATACCGAAAAAGCCGGTCAAGTTTTTGGCGCCGTTGCCGGGGACTGTTTTTTATATCAAAATTTTTATTTCACTTGAGATTAGACATTAATTTCTTTATTAAAATTCTGATTTTAATTTCTTGGTGATCTTCAGGTACCTTCTGTTGTGTATGCATAAGACTCGATCAAGAACATTACTACCACTTGATTTGGAGATCGAGCGCACACTTAGCAGGATCCGAAAAGCTAAGAAATCTTTCAATCTTGAATTAGAATCAGAATCTGAATCTGAAGTAGAGATGGCAGACAACCGTATTGTATGGGATATTATCCGTCCGCCAACTGAAGGTTATGGATCTAGCATAGTTCGCCCCGCTGTTGAGGCGAACAATTTCGAGCTGAAGCCCTCTACGATTCAGCTAATACAATTGCAAGCTAGATTCGGAGGTTCATCTGTAGAAGACCCTTACGCTCATCTGGAGCGGTTTTTGTCGATCTGCGACACGTTCAAGGTGAATGGGGTATCATCTGATGGAGTGAGACTGCGATTATTCCCATTCTCTCTACAAGGAGAAGCGGCTGAATGGCTAGATGATCTGCCTGCTGGGTCTATTTCTACATGGGATCAACTTGTTCAAACCTTTCTGAATAAATATTTTCCACCCATGGCAAAGCTGTTTTCTGATATCATATCATTCAGGCAGAAAGAAGCAGAATCGTTAAATGCTGCTTGGACTCGATTCAAAAAGATGTTGAGGATGTGTCCTCAACATAATCTCACACAAAGCCAGCAGACTCAGACTTTCTACAATGGGGCTGATCAATCTGTTCGATCCATGTTAGATGCGGCTGCCAACGGAAGCCTATTCAGAAAGACACCAGCAGAGGCATGGGAAATTATAGGAAATATGGCTGAGAGTAACATTGGATGGCCAGATGCTAAAAAAGAGAGGAAAGCTAGAGTTCTTGAAGTCGATGCACTAACATCACTTAATGCCAAGATCGATGCACTTACCCATCAGATGGCAGTTATGCAGATATCTTCAGCCAATCAAGTGCAAGTTCAACAACCTGACGAACAACAAGTATTTGAAGTTGATGCAGCGAACTTTATGGGAAATCAAGGGAGACAGCAGTACAATCCGTACAGCAACACGTACAATCCTGGCTGGAAAAACCATCCAAACTTCGCTTGGAAAGCTGCAGATCCTACAGCTAACACATCAAAGCCACCAGAGAAAAAGCCCTCTTTTGAAGAAATTATGATGAAATATGTAGCGGGTACTGAGACCCGTCTACAGAATCAAGAGGCAATGTTATAGAAATTAGAGACACAGATGAGTCAGATAGCCACACAACTATCAACTAGGCCAACAGGATCGTTACCTAGTAATACTGAGAGGAATCCAAAGGATGTCAATGCTATTCTGGCGGTAACTAGATCACAAGCAGATACTGATGCACAGAATACTGAGGATGAAGAAGCAAGTGACCTAGTCAAGGAAAAAGATTCGGATGAAGCACCAAAGCAAGCAGACTCCACGCTTACAGGCAAGAAAGGTAAGTCCTCTCCCTCATCTATTATTGAGAATATTGACTTGAGTAAACTACCCTTTCCCCAGAGAGCAAAGCAACTGCAATTGGACAATCAATTTGCAAAATTCCTAGAGATTTTCAAAAAACTTCATATTAATATTCCCTTTGCAGACGCTTTAGCTCAAATGCCTAGTTATGCAAAATTTTTAAAAGAGATTTTGTCTAACAAGAGAAAACTTGTGGATTTTGAAACTGTTAAGTTGTCGGAGGAGTGTTCTGCCATTTTACAAAATAAACTCCCTCCGAAACTTAAGGATCCCGGTAGCTTTTCAATTCCATGCACTATTGGAAAATCATTTTTTAATAAGGCTTTATGTGATCTAGGTGCAAGTATTAATCTTATGCCTTATTCATGTTTTGAAAAGCTAGGAATTGGTGAAGTTAAGCCAACTACTATTTCCCTACAATTGGCTGATAGATCTATAAAATATCCAAGAGGAATTGTAGAGGACGTGTTGGTAAAAGTTGATAAGTTTATATTTCCAGTAGATTTTGTTGTGCTTGATATGGAAGAGAATCGTGAGATACCTCTTATTTTGGGTAGACCGTTTTTAGCCACTGGAAAGGCTTTGATTGATGTGCATAAGGGAGAATTGATACTGCGTATGAATGATGAGAAAATAATTTTTAATGTTTTTCATGGCATTCGATATCCTGCAGACAATTCTGATTGTTTCAGAATTGATGTTACTGATAAGTTGGTTGAGAGTTCGATGCAGGAACAACTATCGGTGGATCCATTAGAAATATGTTTGACAGGTACAATTGATGAAGAACATGTTAGTGAGGAAGTTCATGAAGTAGCACGGTATTTGGACTGGAGTCTACCCTTCGACAGACTCATCAATACCAAGATGGGAGAGCTCAACCATACTCCAAAACCGCTGAAGCCATCCATCGAGGAGCCCCCCACTCTTGAACTTAAACCACTTCCATCTCATTTGAAGTATTTGTACTTATTAAAAAACGATAAACTGCCAATAATTTGTTCTTCTTCTTTGACAGGTTGCGAGGAGGAAAAGTTGTTGCGTGTGATCCGAGAACACATAGGATCCATAGGTTGGAGTTTGGCCGATCTAAAGGGAATTAGTCCAACAATGTGCATGCACAAAATCTTGTTGGAGGCAGAGCATAAGACATCGACTCAACCACAAAGGCGACTTAACCCAGCAATGCAAGAGGTAGTGAAAAAGGAGGTAATCAAGCTCCTTGATGCAGGTATTATCTACCCTATATCTGATAGTGAATGGGTGAGTCCAACTCAAGTAGTGCCGAAAAAAGGAGGGATGACTGTAATTAAAAATTCCAACGATGAATTGATCCCTACAAGAACTGTTACGGGGTGGCGGGTTTGCATAGACTATAGGAAATTGAATGATGCCACCCGTAAGGATCACTTCCCCCTTCCCTTTATTGATCAGATGGTTGAGCGACTTGCAGGGCATGCATTTTATTGTTTTTTAGATGGTTATTCCGGATATATGCAAATTCCTATAGCACCTGAGGACCAACACAAAACCACTTTTACTTGTCCCTATGGTACTTTTGCATATAAACGGATGCCATTTGGGTTGTGTAATGCCCCTGCCACTTTTCAGCGATGTATGATGGCTATTTTTCACGATATGGTTGAAAAGTTCATAGAAGTATTTATGGATGATTTCTCTGTGGTAGGATCATCTTTTGATGCATGCTTGTTAAATCTGAAAAAAGTGTTGCAGAGATGTGAGGAGAGTAATTTGGTTTTGAATTGGGAAAAATGTCACTTCATGGTGAAAGAGGGCATTATTTTAGGTCATAAGGTGTCTGATTTAGGTGTGGAAGTAGACAGAGCAAAACTTGAAGTAATTGAAAAACTTCCACCGCCCGCAAATTTGAAGGGCATTAGGAGTTTTCTTGGGCATGCTGGTTTCTATAGGAGATTTATTAAAGATTTTTCTTTTATTGCTAAACCTCTGACTAATCTGTTAATCAAAGAGGTGCCTTTTAATTTTTCCGATGAGTGCATGCAGGCTTTTAAAATTTTGAAGGAGAAATTAACAACTGCACCGGTGATAGTAGCACCTGATTGGAATCTGCCGTTTGAGTTGATGTGTGACGCCAGTGACACCGCATTGGGAGCTGTGCTTGGACAAAAGAGGGACAAGGCACTTCATGTGATTTACTACGCCAGTATCACCCTGTCAGCAGCCCAACTGAATTACGCGACTACTGAAAAAGAACTTCTCGCAGTCGTATTCGCTTTGGATAAGTTCAGATCTTATTTGGTGGGGAGCAAAGTCATAGTTCACACGGATCACTCGGCCTTGAAGTATTTGATGAGCAAAAAGGATGCTAAACCCAGGTTAATTCGTTGGGTTCTACTTTTGCAAGAATTTGATTTACAAATTGTTGACAGGAAAGGAGCTGAAAATCAAGTTGCGGACCACCTTTCTCGTTTGGAAAATCAAGGCGTTGAAACGCAGGTGATCCATGACGATTTTCCAGATGAGCAGTTATTTGAAGTGTCCAACCTACCATGGTATGCAGATATAGTAAACTATCTGTCAAGTAAGTTTCTGCCCGCGCATTTAACTTATCAACAGAAGAAGAAATTCTTCTCTGAGTTGAAATATTTATTGTGGGAGGACCCGTTTTTGTTTAAGATTTGTGCAGATGGTATTATTCGTAGGTGTATTCCAGCAAATGAGGTAAGATCTATACTTTCACATTGTCACACAGGTCCGACTGGAGGTCACTTCGGTGCGGGTCGCACCGCCGCCAAAGTACTTCAGTCGGGATTTTATTGGCCTTCATTATTTAAGGATGCTTTTACCTATGTGATTAATTGTGATGCTTGTCAGAAGGTTGGTAATATCTCTAGGAGACATGAGATGCCACTCAAGAATATTCTTGTTTGTGAAGTTTTTGATGTGTGGGGTATAGATTTCATGGGACCGTTCCCTGTGTCTGAAGGGAACAAGTATATTTTGGTTGCGGTCGATTATGTGTCTAAGTGGGTTGAAGCACTAGCTTGTAATGACTCTAAGGTGGTTATAAAATTTTTAAAAAAATTTATATTTTCTAGATATGGTACCCCTAGAGCCATAATCAGTGATGGAGGAACCCACTTTTGCAACCAGCAATTTGATAAGCTTTTGACAAAATATGGGGTTACTCACAAGGTGGCAACACCTTATCACCCCCAAACTAGTGGGCAAGTTGAAATTTCTAATAGGGAATTGAAAAGAATTTTGGAGAAAACTGTGAATACGAATAGGAAAGAGTGGTCAAATAAATTAGATGACGCATTATGGGCCTATCGAACTGCTTTTAAAACACCTATAGGAACTTCTCCATTTAGGTTGTTATATGGTAAAGCATGTCATCTTCCTGTTGAACTTGAACATAGAGCACTATGGGCTACTAAATTTCTGAATTTTGATGTGCAGGCCACAGGTGACGAACGGTTACTACAATTGAATGAACTTGAAGAGCTTAGGTTGGAGGCCTATGAAAATGCCAGAATCTACAAAGAAAAGACCAAGAAGTGGCATGATCAGCGCATTGTTCCACGTGAATTCGAGGTAGGCCAAAATGTTTTATTATATAACTCACGCTTAAAGCTCATGCCAGGAAAGCTTCGTTCGAGATGGTCTGGACCGTTTACTATCAAGCAAGTGATGCCGTATGGTACGGTAGAAATTTTTAGTCCGGCCACAGGAGCATTTAAAGTTAACGGCCAAAGGATAAAAATTTATCGAGGTGGTATCGTGGAGCAGACACAAACCTCCGTCGACTTGCAAGATCCGACAAATTAAAGAGGGAGGTAGAGTCGGGCTATAGACTATAAATTAAGCGCTGGCTGGGAGGCAACCCAGTGTTTTATTTTCTTTTATTTATTTTTTTTGTTTGTTTTGTTTTGTTTTTTTTTTTTTTCTAAGTTGTGTTTTGTTCTTGCGAGGAATTGAGTTTCGGCATTTTTGTACTACGCACGCGCGAGCTTCTTCTCTCGCGCGCGCGCAGGCTTGCGCTCCAGAGAACACTAAAGGAATAGCGCGCGCGCGCGCGACTCTTTCTCGCGCGCGCGCCAGTCAAGCGGACAGAGACTTTTATTAATACTCGCGCGCGCGCGAGGAACCTCACGCGCGCGCGCGAGAAGCGCAGATGAATGCAAAACGGGGCTTCTTCACCTTTCTCCCACTTTCTTTTCTACTTTTCTTCTTCCCCTCTCCTATAAACCCTAAATCCCCAAATCTTTGCTCTCAAATTTCTCCATTAATTCTTGACATTATTGATCTTACATTGCAGATTTGTGGAGTTTATTATCGCGCTCAACTCTAGGCCCGGAAATCTCTAAGGGAATTCCTTATTTGTGTATTCCTCTTCGCAGCGCCACCGCCCGCCGCCACTGCTCCGGCCGACCACCGCCATGCCTGCCAAAAGATTCCGTTCCTCCGGTCCTATCGTCCCTAGCTCCTCATCCTCCGCTCCATTATCCAACAAATTCGTCTCGGTGGAAGCCCAAGAAAGGTACGAACGTGATAGACTAAATCGCAATCCTATTGCTGAGAGGGGTATAACTTTGGATTGTAATGAATTTGTTGCCTTGGGGATTATCAAGAGGAAATGGACCCTGTTTTGCAAAGAACCCGAACCAGCCATTATTCCAGTGGTTCGGGAATTTTATGCGAATGCCCCTGTCCGGGATGATTCGAAAGCTGTTGTTAGGGGGAGAATTGTATCGTTTGATGCCGAATCATTGAATAGGTTGTTTGATACCCCCGTAGTCGATGATAGTCAATTTCGAATTTTTAAGACAAATCCGGACTATCCTTTGATGTTGAGAGAGATGTGTTATGCGGGTGTTTGTTGGCACGACCCACTCCGATTCACTCATTTCCAGGAGCGGTTTCTAAAAATTGAACCGGCGTTGTGGTATGCATTTATTGCCCGACGCCTTTTACCAGTGCTTCACACCATTGACGTGCAAGCCGATAGGGCTATTCTTGTTTATGCTATTACGAAAATGTGGTCGGTTAATGTGGGCACTCTTGTCCACGATTCCATTCAGTATTCAATGCGGAATCCGATGGTGGGCCTCTACTTCCCACACACCATCACAGCCTTGTGTCGACAGGCGGGCGTTCCGATTAGTCCCGATGAGGAGTGGCTCCAGGCATTCAAAACCGTCGATGAGAAGCTTGCTACTTCAAAGCAAGCAAAGCGCAATTTGGAATTCTATGGCAGTCAGCCACATGTCGGGAGTTCTTCTAGCAGCCGCCCACCGCCTCAGCTCCCTCCTCCTCGTCGCACCGCGCAAGACATGGCTATTGAGAGCTCGGCTTTTGATCACTATGCCATGGGTTATTTTCAGGCTTCTTCCACTCATCTACATAATGTGGAAGACATTATGCGCAGCATGGCGACACAATTGGGACTTGATTCATCGGGTTTTCGTGCGGCACCGCAATATCCACCTCCATTCCCGTTTCAGTCTTCCGTACCTCCCCAGTATGCTCCAACAGCTCCACAGGACGCTTATGTTCCACAGCCTCCTCCAGAACACGAGGATAATCCCGATGCTTTTGAACAACAATAGACCAGGGGAGTCCCTTTCGCTTTGTTTTTTCTGTTTTGCATTGCATTTGTTCGTTGTTTATTAGTTGTTTTTGTGTATCTCTGAAGCATTGAGGGCAATGCTTTGGATCAGTTTGGGGGGTAGATTAGTTTTGTTTGTGATGGTGTTTGCTGTTTGCATTCATTTGGTTTTGTTTTTGTGCATATAGTTCGTATTCATGCATTTCATTATGTTTTGTGTTTATGTTGTCTTGCATGAGTTGGATGATCATAATAGTCAATGACGATGAAGTTTATTTGAAAAATGAATTGTTGAAAAAAATTTTGCTCTTGACTTGACATGAGAAACTGTAGGTTGAACCGTGAATATTTATAAGCACTTGTGTCAGACCAGTGGAGTGTAGCGAAAGATTTGATGAAGTTTCTGTCTGTTTGACCATTGCACGGCAATAGGTGGTTTGTGGATCTTGATTGTGTTCTATGAATTCTGATGAGACTCTAGTTACACTTATGATCTTGGGCGCACCTTGAAAAAATTTTATTTTACAATTCCATCCGGGCCTTTAAAGGAGTAAAATCCTATAAAAATTAAATTTAAGGCTAAGTATGCGGATTAAATGGGATTGATGCTCCATCCGGGCTATAGACGAGGGGATTAGAAAGAAAAAATAGAATGATTTTTCATATCCTATCCAGTTGTAGCTAAGTCAGCGGGTAATTATTGGGGCTAAAGAAATACCGGGTGGAAAATCCGGAGGTGTGTAATTTATTATCTCAAGGGAGGTGAGTTTAGTCTAGAGGTCGTTGGAAGAAATGAGCACTTGAAGAGTGAAACTTGCACTAAATTGTCATAGGTTGCTAAGCAGATTTGAGATGGAATTCGATCTAAGTTGCATGAAACTGGAATGACATTTCACACACACACGTTCACGTTAAACCGAAGGTGTATTATGGAAAGTTGAGAGCATGTTTGTGTTTTGGTTGTGTGATTGAACTTCTCGGAGGCTTTGCACATTTATGAATCGTCTTTACTCATGTTTTTGGTTTGCATTTTGTTTTTGCATGTCTTGCTCGAGGGCGAGCAAGGTTTAAGTATGGGGGTGTTGATAAGTTTGTTTAGTATGCATTAGTTTATAGTTTTTCATGTTTAGTTTGCATGCATTTAAGTGATTTTTTGTTAGTTTTATTATCTTATTTTGTTATGTGTTTGATTTGGACTCACTTGGTTTAATTTTGTAGGAATTGAATGAAATATTGGGATTTCTGTGCGTCAATGCGGCGCACGCGCGAGAAGGAGGCTCGCGCGTGCGCCGAAGGAAGCGACAGAGGGTTCCAGGGAAAGGCGCGCGCGGGCGAGCTCATGTCTCGCGCGCGCGCCGAAGAAAGTTCCAGAGAATGTTAGAGAAGGAGCGCGCGCGCGAGGCATCTCACGCACGCGCGCGAGAAGTTTGAAAATCTCTGTTTTATTAAGTGGCGCGCGCGCGAGACTGTTTAGGCGCGCGCGCGCGTGTCCGTAACCTAGTTTCTGATTATAAAAATTATTTTGAAGAATTTGGTTGGAGGCGGCGATATATATAGAATTTGGAGGCTTTTATTAGGGACTTTTGGATCTTTTGAAGTACGGAGAAAGCTTGCGACGGCTTGGAAGCAAAAGTTCTTCAGTTTTTCCGCTATTCTAGTATTTTGTTTCTTTATGTTTTTAAAACTTGGTATTGAATCATGTTAATTAGTGTGTAGTTTCTTTTTTTGATCAAGGCCACGTGATTGGGTCAGACAGTTTATGTAAAAAACTTGGTTTATTTATTTGAGATCTTCAGACTTATTTGATTTTTATTGATTATCAAATTTATCTTTGTCTTACAAATTTCTTGGCCAGTTATTTGTTTACTTGTTAATCGATTCCAAATCGACAGAGGAAGATTCGAATTCTATCACTTTGATTTTCAACATAGTGTAAAACTGACTAGAAATAAAATTCGGTTTCATTATGCGGTTTAGGGTTTAACTGAATTTTCACAGTGATTATGTATTTAAATTTTGATTAGAATTACGAAAGATTAGTTCATCAAGATTTGAATAGGTTTGACTGTTCTAGAAATAGTCCTTCAAACAAATTAGGAAAATTCCCGTGAATTAAGATTAAGTCTGATATCTTAGATTGATTGCTTGTTGCATGAATTGTCTGGTACCTACGTGTGTCCTTGATCGAGCTTTTCCAAAATAAAAAGTAATTCAAAATTTCCAGCTGCAGTTTAATTTGTGTTTTAATTAATTTGATATTATTGCAATTTTATTATTTTTGTTTAAAATCTGAAATCGTCTTTATTCATTAGTCTAGATTAAGTAGAGATAAATAGGTTTTGGTAATCATATTTTTACAGTCCCTGTGGGTTCGACATCTGGACATTAGTCCACTTTATTATAATTTGACCTGGTGCGCTTGCCAGTAGAATTTATTCATATCGAAAAAGCCGGTCACCCAACTTTCCATATTTACTTGTAGAATCATAAATATAAGCAGCTGATCCCCAAGGTCTAAGGTTACTGAGATCCGGTTTTCTACCAGTCCAAAGTTCATATGGCGTGGAAGTAACTGACTTTGAAGGTACCTTGTTTAAGATATAGGCCGTAGCTAATAAAGCATCTCCCCAAAAAGAAATAGGCAAATTAGCTTGTGCCATCATGGACCTCGTCATATCCAACAATGTTCTATTCCTTCTCTCAGCAACACCATTTTGCTGAGGTGTGTAAGGAGTAGTCAATTGTCTAATTATTCCCTTTTCATTACATAGATCCTTAAATTGATATGATAGATATTCACGACCTCTGTCAGTTCTCAAGGCCTTTATGGTTTTGTCCATTTGGTTTTCCACTTCATTTGCATAACGTCTAAAACATTCCAATGCTTCAGATTTATGTGAAATCAAATAGACATGACCATAACGAGTGAAATCATCTATAAACGTAATGAAGTAAGAGGCTCCATGTCTTGCCTTCACACTCATTGGACCACATATATCTGAATGAATCAATTGCAATGGAAATTCTGCCCTAATTGCTTTTCCGAATGGTTTCCGTGTCATTTTACCAGCAAGACAGTGTTCACAATTTGAAAAATCAACTTTAGAAATAGAACCCAATAGTCCTACTTTCATTAGTCGATTCATTCTGTCTTGCCCTATGTGACCTAATCTAGCATGCCAAGTATAAGCATCCACATTTGCATGACTAGATGAACAAACATTTAACGAAACACAACGATCAACATAATAGTTAAATATTTGTCTGTCACAATCCAACACAATAAAACCATTCCTAAGATGTTCACAACCATAATACATATTGCCATAGTAGATACGAACAAGAGTACTACTAAAGTTCAAACTGAATCCTAATCCTAGAAGAACAACAACAGATACTAGATTTCGTCGAATTTCAGGTGCATAGAGAACATCATGTAGGATAAGAGTCCGGCCACCATGCAACTCAAGTTTGCAAGTACCGATGCCTTTGACTTCAACTTTTGCATTATTTCCTACATATATCCATCTTGTACCACTAGGGACTCGACGAAAATCTACAAACGCTTCACGATCTCTAGTTACATGGTCTGTTGCTCCTGAGTCTACAATCCACACAGGATAAGATTCAGTTAATAAAACAGTACTAGAGACACATATAGTACTCACAAAAGCGTTAGTAAGTGCTACCTTTTTAGGCTCAGGGCACTCGCGAGCGAAATGACCAAATGCTTGACAATTATAGCACTTCATTTTGCTCTTATCTTTCTTCTTCCCAAACCTCTTACGCTTATTCTTTTGGTTTGGCTTGAAGTTGTTCTTCTTGGATCCTTCCACAACATTCTTTTCCTTCCAGTTTTTTTTCAAGTTCTTAAAACGTTTAAAGCCCGAAGCTTTCTTGGAACTAGATTCAGCCACAAAAGCACTTGCTATGGACTTAGCAGCACCAAGCCGCTCATCCTCAAGTTCAACATGGCGAGCAGCATCAGAGAAAGTCTTAATGCTATCATTGTGAGTCAGATTGACTTTCAGATGCTCCCACTTTTCTGGAAGAGATCGGATCAAAGCTTGAACCTGCTGCTCATCAGAGAGAATATGACCGGCCGATGTCAATTCACGTATCATGTTTGACATAGTTCTCAAATGCTGTTTTATGTTGTGATCAGCTTGTTTCTTGTAAGTGTCAAACTTGATAGTCAATTGCCTCAGGCGGGTGACAGTGGTACCTCCATATTTCTCCCTCAGGTACACCCAAATGTCATGAGCAGTAGCATGTTGTTCACATTCATGGATGAGATCATCAATCACAGAGCTAACCAAAATAGCATGAGCAGTGAAATCTTTCTTTTTCCATGCTTGGTAAGCTTCTTGATCTCTCCTCTGCTGAACAGTGTTTCCCACACCGAGATCCTGCATGATTTGGTTGATACCTTCTAAGGCATCTTGCTCATCAAGCACATACCAAATCTTATGGCACCAAGTATCATAGTTGTCACCATTCAGTTTGTCACCTTTGTTAAGATCAGCAATGATAGATTTGGATGCCATGGTCTGTATATTTTAGAGGTGATAACACATGTTAATGCTCATTAAAATGTACACATTAGTTTTGTACTTGTAATTAACATATATGATGATTTAACATAAGGTATAGACTCGAAAGTTCACTAAGTTCCCAATCATCATCTACAATCCTAATGTTGTATCATCATAAATTTAATTTCAAGGTTACAAAATATATCATTTGATTTTAGGTGAGAATCACTCTAATTCTTCCAGCCTAAAAATCCCACTTAACTTGGAATGTCTCAATAATTCCAAATAAACATATATAGATAAGCATGTATTTACATAAACTAACATTAAAGTTTAAAACATGCTAATATTCAAACACAAATAAAACATAAATTACATTACTTGTGCCACATAACATGTTCATATAAAACATGCACAACTAAACATAGAAACATAGATTATAACAAGACATTTCACTAAATAAAATCTAATTTCTTCTTATTGCATATGCGAGTTATCATTTTGGTCATTCCCTTTGAGAGCCTGTCAGATGGAGCGAACTTCAAGAGACGAGCACCAGTATTTATCATTAAAGATAACGACTTCTTCATCTCGAGTTCTACCTCTTTCCTCCATCTTTTAATCAGTGATGACTGTAAATCTTTAAGGAAGATCGACGAATATTCTTTTTCATTAAATATTTCATCGAACATGCTCTTCCAACATCCAGGCAGAGAATCTCTCAATATTCGAAATATATCATAATCTCGAAAATAATGACCCAAATGCACAAGATCCATACGCATGTCATCCCAAACTTTAATATGTTGAGGCATGTTATGCATGTGATTCATTTTATATTGCTTAAACACGTGCAATTTTGCTATTCGTTCTGGGGCTCTTTGTAGTCTAGCTGCTCCCCGAAGGATGCTAAGAGTGTGTCTAAATCTTGCCATATCTATTTAAGATGAGAATAAATATAATATTGGACACAAAGCCAATCATAATATTTAATATTCATGCTATGAAAATTTTATTGTTCATGATTTCTCATTCTCAATCTTATTGACAAACTTTCCTTTCAAAAACACACGGAATTATTAATTAAGGGTCACAATTAGAATCCCAAACTTAATCCTGAAGCTTTCGATCATTTTAAAAAATTGAACGAAGCAACATTCTTCATATCACTTCAGAAAGCGGATTCATATATTTAATCATGCCATGTATTAAAAAAAAAAACCCACTAAAAGAAAAAAAATTCACCGCTTGACAAACAAAGTGACAAGTGTTTTTCCAAAAAAAACTTTCTTGCATATGATATTCGACAGATCATCTAATCCTTTTGTCATGCAATTTATAATCCTTTATTTACTATCTTTTATTTATATATATATATTATGATGATTCTTCTTCTGATTGCACTATAAATATACTAACGTGCATCATGTATCATCATGCCATATAATAAAATAAAAAACTTGGGTTTAGTGTGCCGTTCAGACGTGTTGTAGATTTTTCTGGTTTCCATCTTTACAAACGCGTATTCAACCTTATTCTTATTATTGTTATGGCATGCATATCGGTGACTAATTCATTTAGGTAATACAACCTTAACCTTCGTGTATTCTGTCCAGAAAAATATTTAAATGCAGTTTCGAATTTCCTTGAATAAACAGAAGCAAAATCTATTTCTGAATCAAACGAATGCATTTAAAACATCGAAATCAAGTTAGAAATTCAACTAACCATGCTCTGATACCAATGACGGAAAAACTTAAACTCGAATCTATCGAATCAAATAACACTTAATTCGATATAGGATCTTTTGTAGTTGAATTTACCAACCTATCTTCCGACGAAATTAACAATGCAATGGTCTGATGCCGATCACGAATGGAAAGGGATCGAGTTCACAATCCAAATGCTTAATCAATGTGGTATGATATATATTCTGAAGAAGTCACGGCTTCTTTGATAAGAATGAAAATATCAATCCT
Organism: Henckelia pumila; assembly: GCF_033568475.1. Classification (NCBI taxonomy): domain Eukaryota; kingdom Viridiplantae; phylum Streptophyta; class Magnoliopsida; order Lamiales; family Gesneriaceae; genus Henckelia; species Henckelia pumila. The sequence continues at coordinate 74,932,836 of NC_133120.1, read as the reverse complement.
TCAATTGATTCGGTTAACCACCTCTTAATATGAATTAATTAATTCATTATATAAACTAATGGGAGTTAAATGGTAGTTAAGAAACTACTCCCTCCAAGAGAATTCAAATTTGCTATTTGAATTCAACTGGGTCGGTTCGGGTCAACCCTCATGGGCGACCCGTTTATATTTCTTACAGCCCACGCAATCTTTGCTTTATCAACTTGTTTAAGTTTTAGATGTAATATCACTATAATTTATACAATAGTCCAATAATGATGCATAAATTCGATGTTATATATTTACGCTCTATTTTCGTCACTCACCATTCATATATAAAGTTTATACATACGACAGCGTGATTAACAAAATACAAAATGTAAACAACATTGTCCTATAATAAATTCTCACTTAACATATATAGTGATTATATTTTTTTTTTTTACGGTAAAATTAACATATAAAATTGATTAATTAATATTTCGAGAGTTGGATAGTTGAACGAAAATTAAGACACAGTTCTTCGTATAAATTGAAAATTAATGAAACTGAATTAAGATATAATTTAAATCCTTGATTTGAATTAGACAATCTTTTTTTCTGAATTTATGTGTAGTACATGATATAGCTTGACCTCAACTCTGATGGAAACTAAGACTTAATTTGGAAGTTGAAAGGGAAAAGAAGAGGAGAAAAAAAGGTGGGAGAAAGGGAGAAAAGTTAAATGATGTATTTCTTTGTTTTAGAGTTAAGAAAGAAAATGAGTTAAATTTATTTAACATTAATTTTTTTTTGTTTGTTGTTTCCTCCCATTTCCGTCCACTTTTGGAAGGTAAATTTTTTGGATGAGATGGAGAAAATTTTCCTCTATATTCCTTTCTTTTCCTTCCTTTAAAAAACTGCCAAACAATCAACTTTTTAAAATTTTATTTCATTTCCCTTCTTTTCCTTCCAAATCACATCTCCCAAATGAAACCTAAGTTACTTCAATTCGGTTTAATACGTTGTTACAATTGGACTTGTAATTTCACTATGAAATTGTACAAATTTACCTACATTTTCTTGCACAAAGCTTTGTCCCAATTCATTCGACACAACCCATGCACACCATAATTCATGATTCAACATAACCACCAATGGATTCTTTCACAGCCAATTACAAAGAGAATTTACAAACGATATTAGCACAAAGCCAATTTCAGACTCGCATTACATTTTCAACCAGTTTCTAAGAACAGAAACACACTCCCTCGCAACAAAAATCTGCCAAGAAATAAAAACAATTTCCTCAACCAGAGTAAAATAATGAACAATCTTGAAAATATGAATCTCGAGGCGTACGAGCAAGTACACGAAACTCGACCCAATCCATCGGAGCAAATACACAAGATGGCTTTGATCACGATGCAAAAAAATACGATCTGAGGTAAGAAGTTGTCCATGTTAAGATCTCCAGTAATTTATGGCTTTTACATCGATAAGGCTAGATGAATTATTAACAAACACTGGACACTCTTAGCTAGAATAGAACTGCCCTACACGTGTATGGGACGATATTAGATGCTCATTAACTTTTATCAATGTCATCCAACAACGATATGCAACTTGATGTAACTTTTGTCTACATAGAGCCTGAAATTTTAGTAATGCAACTTCTTCATATGGAAGGGCAACACAACATAAGAACACATAAACCAACACATAAACCGGACAAGAGATTGGTTGTATATAAAGCAGGAAAATTATCTGGCAACACAAAACCTCGTGGATCCAAAACTAAACAAACCCTGAAACATTGTTTTATCAATTTAGAGATGGCAAATAAACTAGAAGTTCTAAGAAAATGTGTCATCTGAGAAAGACAAGCTATTAGAGGTGCATAGGCTCAAAGAGGAGATGCAATCCAAACGGGTTAATATTAATCAAACTACAAACCTGGTAAGGTCACAGTTCTAATTTTGGCTCCACTGTCCCGCTGGTATTTCCTTCCCCCGACAGAACATGGTTTGGATCCTGCGAGTGTTAGTATAATATTAAAGTCAGATGCTGAGAGAAAAAAAAATTTAAACAATTAAGTTAAGACAAGCTACCTCCATCCCCCATTTGATGTAATCTGGGGACTCACACGCCTTGTACTCATCAACAAGACTCTCAATCACGTCTCTAGATTCATCAAATTCCGAAAGATCATCCTGAACATTGTTTACAGAAGAGGCTGAAGAGCATAAGGCAGACTGACGAAAAAAATTAAAATTCTGGAAAATTAAGCAGGTATCATTCCTCACTAGCCAAGAAAGAGTACTGAACCTAGTTGAGGACAGAAATGTTGCCCAACATTCATATTCAGAGTCTCGTGATATCTTTTCCAAACAGTCCAATCATGTTTTACAAGAGCTTTGCAAAAATAAGAAGCAAATCCACAAGACCTCAACCGTCTCTCTTTGATTAATTTTTTGCAGTACAGATTTAATTATCTTCAGGCCACAATGTACAAACAATCACATCCAGAAGGAATATAGCTTACAAAAAAAAGATAAATAATAACTCGAGGCAGATAAGGGATAACTTACGGCAAACATTGGGTGACTTTTGTAATTGTCAAGAAAAGCTTGTCTCTTTCTCAGCTTCTCATACTGGCTCAAACACTTGGAGAATAAGTGCCGAATGCCAGTGTGGCTGGCTAGCATGAGACCACTAACCTAAATACAAAAGGAGCATATTGTGGTGTTACTCAGTCATTCAAATCATAAGCTGCCTTAAGTTCAATATAAGAAAATGATAGAAAGAAATATGCAACTGTACAAGTTGTCTGAGTTTTGTAGACAAAACTTGAACAGCAAAAACAGAACTTAAAAGGTGGAATACTATTTAGGGTTGAGCATTAATTTCTCAGACAAAGATAAGCTGAAACACAATGCAATCTCTGGGATTGAAAACAAGTAAGAATCTTAAAAAAAACGTCAATAAATTGATATGGCACCTCACATGGTGTGACAAAAACACAAGAATGAATGATTGAATTCACATAAAGAAAATGAAGAAAAAGAAAAAACGCAAGCACTTAACAAGTTTCAACTTAACAATATCACCCCGTCAGATCAGAACCAATACGTTGTGCAAGGAGTAATTCATTGACGCCCTCGAAAAATCTTGGCTAAGGTACAAAACAACTTGACTTATAAAACATAAATAACATGAGGTAAAATCCACAAATCAAAAGAAGACAAAAACCAATAGGGCTACCAAAGTTCGCCAAAGTTGCTTTGCGGAAAGGAGGTCCGTAAGCAAGCAATCACAAATATCAAACAAACAGGACATGATGATTTCAAAATGTTTTACATCAATGAACAGAAAAACTTATGATAGGAAGTCCAAAGTGTATATTCTGCTGTTTCTTCTCCAACAACATTTTATCACTTTTGACACGAAGACCATCTAACAAGCCATGAGTCACAGGAATAAAACATAGAGCAAACAGGAAGAAAAGAAGGGAACATTAACAACCACATTGAGCAGATGAATTCCATCAAATTCATCATGTGTCATAACGTGAGATGAGATTGGCTTCTGGATGCGAACCATGAGACAGAATTTAGCAGCCAGTTAATGCCAGCTCAAAATGTTTCGACCCCTCGAAAAGAGATGAGAAAAGGAAACTAAACAATAAAAGGCTTACCCTATGAGCAGTCTGAACATAAGGAGATTTTCTTGACAAAGCAACCTGTCAATGATTACATTATTTCAAAGAATATAATTTACAGACAAAATAAATCAAACACCAATTGATAAGTGTGAAACATGCCTGAATGCTAGCAGGGCCCCAATCTATAAAATTAACTAGCTTCCTTTCACGAATCCTCTGTAAACTTTCATGAACCTGGTTTAAAATCATCCATAACATAAGTACATTAACCTTTGAAAATTATGGAAAACTATGTTGCATGGATACGGGTACGGATATCGTATCGGATACGACATGGATACGGCGATATGGAAAATTTTTAAAATATAAGACACGATACGGCTAGGATACGGCCATTATTAAAAATTATAAAAATATTTTATATATATATATATATATAGAGTAATTTTCAGCTGCCCAACCATTCCTGCCCAATTCATCCCCGACCACTAAAACCCGCTACCCGGTTTTAGTTGTTTTTTTAAAAAAAAATTCGTATCACTAAAATCCACTACCGGGTTTTAGTTGTCGGGGATGAATTGGGCATAATTGGTTGGGCAGCTGAAAATTTCTATATATATATATATATATATATATATATATATATATATATATTTAGTATTAAAATTTTAGAATCCTATAATAGAAAACAATATTTCAACGATGATGAAAGAACGAGACCATGAAAGAAACGGGAAGGAAAAAGAATGAAGAAAGAATGACTGATGCTGGGCTTTTTTAGGCCCAATTCATTTAATTTATTTATTAATTAGTCCTCAGAAAGTTATTGTTTTTCAATTTAACCCTTGAAACTTTTAATTTTTTGCAATTCAACCCAAACGTGTCCCGAACCGTGTCCGACTGGTCACATTTTAAAAAAGTCAACGACACGGTTTTTGCCGTGTCCAACACGTGCATTTGCGTGTCGTGTCCGTATCCGTGTCGTGTCCGACACTTAAAAAAAAAAATTTGCCGTGTCCATGCTACATAGATGGAAAAACAAAATATAAAACAGAGGAGTGATACTAAATCGTCTAAAGATCATCATCCAATTTATAGAGCCACAGTGCAACAATCAAGCATGCATTTGCAATAGAAGCACAAAGCTTGACAAAGACACTAGGACAGCTATATCCACTTCAACTAGCATGTGAGTGTTTCTACTCGCATAAGTTTTCAACTTTCAAGTACTGATTCTTCAAGTACACTAAGTTACACAAATTTGGCAAACCAATCTTCTTCCTCGCAGGAACAGGTAATGTCAATTTCATATCTATTTTTGTACGCGTAATTCTGGTAAATTTTAAATGCACTTCCGTTGCAAAAAATAAGCAAAACTATGATGGTGCAACTGCACGACATAATACTTCGTCACACACTACTTTACATATCTAAGCAAAGTTCAGCAATGGTCATCTCTCTTTCTCGCACGCACATAGGAGGCACAAGTGATAATCGATTTAAATCGTGGCTCCAGAAGCCACAAGTTTGGAAGGACAAAATATCAACATATGCCTTGGAAAAATCAAATGGGCGGGCTCATCTAAGTTCCTTGAAGTGCATTCCCACCGTAATGAATCTTTGTCAGAAATAAAACCTCAAATGTTTCCTCCATGAATTACAACGTGACAGAAATTCTATACCTTTTGGACACGCAATATTTTAACAATTTTCAACAATAGCTTGATGCCCATTTACCATAATTGGTACATTCTGTCACGCCAAAGTTGAGAAGGTATGTGCTCAGTCACATTGAGAAGGTCAAATGGAGCACAAAATAGGCCTTTCTTTCACGGGGAATAAAAAGTTAAAACAAAAGTTGGCAAACTGAGGGTTTTATTTTAAGTACTGGATTACTTTTAAGCAAGTATTAGTTAATAAATTTTCCTGTAAGATCGTCATGGAAAAATTCAACATAGTTACAAAAATATTCTTTTTGAAAGTGCACTAATTTCTAGTTTATATTTACAGGAAAGCATGAAAATTTGGCCCCTCAACAAGAAACCAGCAGAAAGTTTGGTATATGCTTCTTGGCTAAGCAGAAGTCTTTGGATAGATTCAATATGAACGCATATGGATCCACGTTGCATTGTATCCAAAATGTTATATTAACCATTTGTACCGATCACTTTCATCACCAAAAGAACTTGTCTACCAAAATCTCAGTCAAAATCAAAAGTATATAAAACCTCCCTCCAGGAGTCATATTGAAGTTTATGGAGATTATAGATAAATACCTGAGTAGGATCCACTTCTCCCTGAATAATATTTAAGATGGATATGTATTTCGCCTGGCTTGCCTCTTTTGTACGAGCACAAGAAGAAACCATGATATTTTTTGCCTGCAATGGATATCATTAGAACCTTTGCATAAATGTATAACAGTTTGATGTTTAGTACTCTTGCCTGAAGAAGTCTTCTCATTACATCAAGCACAGTTGTTTTCCGAATGACATTAGCCTGCCAAAAAATTGATCATATTTGATTGAAATTTGAAGAAAAAAATGCCCTGCATTTTTTGTAGTGCCTTTCATAATGAATCAGAGATGATACGCTGTATCATCTACCAAAGAGATGAATTTTAATATGCATCATCTTGTTCAATTCAATATAATACATATAATGTATTGAATAAGATAAACATGTTGGTTGATGTATATGAGTTCTGAAGAAATATTTCTTGTGGTGTGAGGTGTTCGGAAACGACATCGGATTAAAGCTTCCAAGAATCACTTGCTAAATTTTGGTCCTATGCATAAAACACTTTCTATAAGAGATCAACAAGCCGGTAACTGATCAGAGGAAATTAAAACCTTCAATCTTACGGGTGAACATTAAAATTTTCAATTCGAACATTAACAAAGATTAATAATGGTGAGGGAAAAAGAGCACGAAGGATAATATTGGGATAATGTTAATTACTTTAACTAAAGTTCATGTGATCTCAGAAAATAAGTCGGGGTGGCATTACGTTTTTTAAAAATCTTTGTATAAGATCGTTTTAAAATCTTTAACAACACTTTCAAACATCTTAAAAACTCCTAAGCATCTTACAAGGTGCTTCAAACATAAACCAGCTCTAAATCACCATGACAACTTTCCAGGAGATAAAAGAAACAGCTTAATTGATCGTCACAGAATACAAACACCAAATAATCTGTCTTAACATAAACAACAGTAACCAATGATATCTGACCTGGCGTTCTACGGTAAGTGGTGTATATCCTGTCATTAAAAAGTGACATCGAGGAGTAGGGATCAATGAAGCAAGGAGGCCAACCAAGTCATTGTTCATGTATCCTGGATAGCGCAAGGTTGTTGTGCTTGCTGACATGACGGTAGAAACTAGAGAATTTGTTTGGGCAAAGGTGGGAGTTGAAATATGAAGTCGATCTACAGCAATTCTATTAAGGGAAGTATTATCAAGAACAACCACACAATCAGCATTTAGTGTCAGCCTCTTGAGCGTCAGAAGAGAGTTGTATGGCTGGACGACAACATCACTAGTTTCATTTTGGTTAGGAAACACGCTGTACGTCTGGACAAGTTTTTTACTATAGCGATCATTAAGAGTCTCCAAAAGATAAGAACCCATCCCTGCATGGAACATTTAATAATCATTGCAATAATCAGCAGAGTTAAAAGATGATGACGGTGTAACAGAAGACATGTGGCCATTGAAATCAAGGGAGGGAGGGAGGGAGGGGGGAGGAGACAGAGTGGCCGTGAACTACTGATTCAATATCTTTGTATACTGTGGTATTAATATTATAATTGCTCTGACTAAAGGGCAAGAACTTAAACAAATTACAAATTCATAGAAAAAAGGTAAAATACCTGAGCCTGTTCCCCCGGCAATAGAATGGCACAACACAAAACCCTCGAGACTATCACTCCCATCCGCCTCTCTGTCGATCATGTCCATTAGATCCTCCTCATATTGCTCACCCTAATCAAAACAATGCCAGTTGCATCAATGATAAGAAACAATAAGAAAATTCACTAGGCGTCCAAATTGCAATAAAGAAAAAAAAATTAAAGTCTAAAAAAGTATCTAACCTGATGGTACCCACTGGCCCAATTATTCCCAGCACCCCCACCGTGATCCGCAATAAACACGTTTTCGTGATTATAGAGATTCCTGTATTCACTGTTTTGTATTCCATTAATCACCCTAGGCTCCAAATCCATAAGTACAGCACGTGGTACATAATGTTGGTCATCTGCTTGATAGAAAAACACATCTTTACGGTCACCTCCCTGCATGTTTAGAGAACTAGTTCGTCAGAACATTGTACCAAGACTGGCTGGATTGAAATCAATCTGGACATGATGCCACAGCTATCTGTCTGTAGATAAGAATCTAGTCACAACATCTCAATAAGGAAAGAACCCGAGCCAGTTACAACTTTCATAGCACCCGTATCTACCAAATCTAACACAATCCATAAGGAAAATTAGAAAAAATTCAAAAAATTAAATTCAAAAAAACTCCAGTGAAACCGTCTCGCGTATAAATTTTGTGACACGGATCTCTGACCCTACCGAATACATGAAAAGCATAACATTTTATGTCTAAAATATTAATTTTTAGCTGTAAGTATGGACTAGGTCGACCTGTCTCTCTCTCTCTCACACACACACATGTTCTTTAGACATTCTCACCAGAGACTTGCTAAAAATTAAAACATACATTTGGCCCCTTTCCATCGCCTGAAAAACCTCCAATTCACAGGTGTGCTATGTATTTTGACGGTATCACACACTTCAATTCTATTTTAATTTCCATTAGTAATAAAACGCTCTTTGGAAAGTAAATGGCCACCAACACACAAAGAATAAACACTACTCACTGCACTAACAATCATTATACACCTTTCCACACGGCGGTGGAAATGATGAACAGTTATCAAAAAAAGAACTCTGTATGTGCTGCCTTCAAAGCATAAAAAGCACCAGATTGTGAAAAGCATGGAGTGATGAATGAACCTGGGTGGCAAAGTCCTCGAGAATTCCTTCTCTGCTGATGCCATGTTCGAGGCAGAGCTGCTTCCAAAACTCCATCCCGATCTGATTCCCACATTGTCCCACCTGCAACGTGATGATTTCCCTCGGCATTTTCCGAAAAATGCAATTAGGGTTTTAGTTCGCAATTGAAGTGTGCTTCGGGTAAAAGGCCAATTGGCAGATGGGGGTTTATGGGTGCCGGGGAGGGGGGAAAGTGGCTGTTTCGTTTGTTTTTAAAATTTTCATTTTTTTTGTCATATTATTATTAGCACTCTAAAATGATTTTTATAAAGTTTTTAAGATTTAACTATAATAAATATTTAAGTACGATTATATTTTTATTTTTAAAATTTATGCTATTTGATAATAATTTTTTGATACATATTTTAAAATTAGATAACAAATTTGATGATTTACCAATATTTGATTTTTTCGTGGATTTGAACTAGGGGTGCAAACGAGTCGAGCCGAGTCGAGTATCACACTACTCGAGCTCGAGCTCGACTCATATTTAACTACTCGAGCTCGATCGAGTAGTTAATTTCGTACTCGAGCTCGTCTATATCTCGAGCTACTCGAGCTCGAAAATTATATATAATTATATATAAATATATATAAATAAAAAATTATATGTATAAATAAATAAATAAAATATTATATACATTATATTTATATATATATTTATATTATATTTTATATTTATATGTGTTTTCGAGTAGCTCGCGAGCTACTCGAGCACATATATTTCGAGCTCGATGGTATGTTTTCGAGCTCGAATCGAGTTTTGACCGAGCTACTCACGAGTAGCTCGACTCGTTTGCACCCCTAATTTGAACATGAGTTAATAACAACTAAAATCAAATCCACGAGTTAATAACAACTAAAATCATAATTGGATATATATATATATATATATATATATATACACACTACCCACTATATGTTTGTTCATGTCAAATGGTTAGTTCAACTCTATTTTTAGGATATTATTATTGTTATTCAATCGTTATTGCAATTTTTCATGTGATATAATATATTTATCCGCGTGAAAATATGAAGTAATTATTGAATCAACTTTTGAGATATTATCCAAGGATATGGTCAATAAATCCAATGCAAATATTAAATTGTTTACGTGTATGAATTGTGGAAATTGTTATAAACAATTATGGAAAATTAAAAATTCAAGAACAAATGCATTTATATAAATCTGGGTAAAATTTCTGTATACAGATCAATTTGACATGGAATAAATTCTCTAGGCTCAAATTCGAAGCATAATACAAACATTTATAGATGATTCGAAGTGACTAACTAAAACCACAATTCTTGACACCGTTCAATCTACAGATTCTGATTTATGCAGAAAACAAGAAATGGTAAATGATTCAAAAATATATAACTTGGTTATAGTCGACAGTTCTTGGCGAAATAATCGCATCCGTCGTAGACTTCCAAACCGGCCTGCCCGAGTTCATCTTCTTTAAAGCAAGCACAACGCTTGCTCATTTTCCCAGTCAAAGCTATTTCTACTGGTCTCTGAACTAACCTTGGGTATCCATCATCGCACCACACCTGAAACAATTTGTCCGAGTTCAGAAACACCAATTCACACGCAACTCAATCGTTGTATGAATTAAAAAACAAAGGAATATTGGGTGTTAATTCTTTAAAACTGACAGGAGGTTGAACCAACCAAGGTGAATGATGAGCTGGGGATACGTCCTAGTTATGGTTATAAGCGAGCTTGATCAAAGTTCGACTTAAATGGCATCAAGTTTGAGTTTTAACTCAAATAGCAATTTGATTGAACACGAGTACAATTTCTTAGGTTCAAGCACCTGTTGGCAGTCGAGCTCAAGATATTTTTGTTGATATTATTCAAAAATCATTGTTTTAACCTCAATATTTTTGGGGATCGAACTTGAATAGGCAGGGTCCAACTCTGCTCTGATGGCCCCTAGTTCAAGTGCACCACATAATAATAAAGCTCAAATTTTATGAGCCCCGAGATTGCTCGGTATTTTATATACCAGAACTATCCTTATTGAACTGTTAGCAGGAAATAAACGGATGCACTCAAATAAGAACACTGGCTCGTTCGAATGTCAATTAACGAAATAAAGGGAGGTCATACCTCTGAACCTTCTTCCTGACTCCATCTTGAGTTACAGCTAGCTACTTTAGCCTCTTCTTTCTTCTGTTTTTCAAGCAGCTGTGCCCCTCTAGCCGCCTTTGCTTCAACCCCTTTTAAGTATTTTGTGGGGTTGCCTTCACCGTCATAATAGCGACCAACTAACTTACCCACAAATCTGTCAAAAGTCGAGGGGAATGTCATACTAAATTGAGCAAACTATGCATTTGTTTCATTTGATTGGTTCCAAAATACGATATATAGATTAAAGTCACGTCGCATATGTAATCCTTAAGCATGTTGCATAAAATCGATTGTAGGAGTTCTGGTCTTCGGCGCTATTGGTTTCATCTGGTAAAAAACACAGTAACTTCAAGAATATCGTCGATTGATTTTGAATTCTTACGATTTGTTTCACTAGACTTTCACACGGAACAAAGTGCGAACGAAATAGAAAAATGACATTACATGAATATTTGAATAATCAATAAGCACACAGCATGCGGTATCATTGTTGAGCAAATAAAGTAGCCAGTTATTTTTATTTTATTTTTTTAAAGAAAAGTTGAAACATCACTCACGTGTATGTTTTGAAGTAGAAATCTCTCCATTCAACAATGCTTTTCACCTATAAATGTTAATCACAGAGATGGAACAATGACAGTCATGAGAAGGAGAAAAAGGACAAGTTCAAGAAACAGTATTGCGAATGGGACAACTCATATCTAATAGATATTGAAGGATACAGCAGCGTGGTGGTAAAAAGGTATGCATGCGAACCAAAAGATAAAAGAAATTTGCAGATCAGTCAGTAATCTTAAATGAATGAAACTTCTGAACTCTTATATATTCATATACAGATTCCCAGACAAACTTTTTCAAGTGATGAGATCGTTAGAGGCAGCATGCTTGTAAGTTATAATACAGCATGATTACAACATGCAAAATGAAAAAGCTTGAGAAGATAATCATGACAGGACATAAATTACCTCAGTGCTAGACAAACCATGCAGTGTGTCAGTAAGTCCCTCTCCTGCTTATATGTGCAAAAGAAAGTTTAGAGAACAAACTAAAGTAAGACAACGATGCGATCACAGGGCTTTTTGGTGGGCTTTTTTTATCACAGAAGTCAGCTATAGGCTACATTGTTTCATCACCCCCAAGTGCTGGAGGACATGAAATGCACCAGAAAAAATGATAAACTCTACATCTTACACAAAGTAGGCGACTAAATACTAATAGCAATAGAAGACTCATCCATGATAAAGTACCAAAACAATATACCTTACAAACCAAAACAAGGTCTTAATTGACAAAATGTATTTTTTAAATGCAAGTGATGGTTATTTCATAAAGGTGATAATTATATAAATAGAGATTGACTAAATGTGAGAATGCTTCAAAAAGTCAGGTAATTTTTTATATTGAGAAGAATTGAATCGTTCTGAGCATTTGTCATTTGTGTTCATAGACTAGTGGATTTGATGGGATGCAAGGACAAGAACAAGAAAAAAGTGGATTATAATTTTTACAAATGGTAATATATGTTACTAACTTCTCATCTTGTCGTCCTGCTCAAAAATGACATTTATCTGATCAGGAATGGAATTACATGTTGTTGGTACAAGGATACAAGAGAAATAAGTTGAACTATTATCCAAATCTCAGGAAGAAAAAAGAAGAGGACCGGGGTTGAAAGGGAGAGTTTAAGTTAAATACCTGTAAAATTTCCAGAAACAAATGCGCGGGAGGCATCCCTAAGCAAATCGCCATCAAGATGAAAAGAGATTCAATAATGTTGAAAACCAAAAATCCACCAGAATTGAAAACCGATCAAGAAAAAAAAAGGACAACACTGAAGCACTTCCAGACATATTTTCTTTGAGAGAAGAAATCATAGCATCTGAAGACCGAGCAGCTACATCGGACGGTAGGGGCAGGTGTAACTTCGCACCGACATCAACTTTAGTGGTTGTCATATGCTAGTGTGATTTATGCTAAATGAAGAAATAAAATACCAACAGCATTTAAAGTGTGATACACTTGCAATTGATAGAACACTGCTAAAATGCATGTACGAGACAATTTGTTCAACGTGTTCAAATCAAACATCTCAAGACAACTGTTTTGCAGCTATGATGCAAGTTAATAACTTAAAACTGATTAGTGAAAGTAATTACATGAATGCATATGCAGGCCTTCAATTTCTTGGCTACATAAACTATAAGCAATGCCAAGATCAACTATTGTAGATGAAGTGAACATATAAAAAGCATACCTACTCACAAAAACAAGCACACATACAACAAATCCATACTCGATCATGGGCATGCATTAGCACATCATATCATTGCAGATACACATATATTCCCACTTAGCAACAGGATATTAGCATATAAACTTAGAAAATAAAAAATGCATCACGAAGAACATAGAATTCAGCCTACCTTCCCGCGAAATGGTTGTAGCCTCCTCCAGCACCATAATGATCTCTTCCTTTGGTCACATCAAACACTGACCTAAATCATTGAAGAAAATACAACATCAAAAGATAATGATAAAAAAGACGACCCATTTATCAAAACGGGAAAAATAAACAAATGCCAACGAATCAAACTCGGTCTTGTAGAGAAGAACAAAAACAAAAAAAACAAAAAAAAAATGTACCCCAGAATTCCAAGAAGTATAGGCAACCCAGTATCAGTTCCATTGAACGGAGCCAAATCCTCCACGGTGAATAATCTCTGCCCCTTGAGGTTGAAAATGAAAACAGGGTGAAAACCCGGCTGTTAGAGGTCGTAAACATTGAATAAAAATCTGTAGAAACACCCAAAAAACACCACTTTAAACTTACGAGTGGAGTGAGATTGGTGGAAGAGTTGGGGAACAATTTGAAGACGATGAAGGAGACGAGAGCTAAAAGAAGTGGGATCCCGAGAAAGGGGGACCAACGCATTTTCCTGAAGGAGATACGAGGATTTGCCGATTCGTATGTTGAACGTTGATTGTTTGAAGGGGCTCTGCTCTAGCTGAACTCCACAATGTTTGCTGTGTAATGATGTTACGTTAGGATATAAAAGTTATTGATTAAAAAAGCAATTACATCCAATTTTTTAAAGTCCTTTAATTAAAAAAACAGAAGTCGTTTGGATAAATGTTAAAAAATAATTTTTTAAATTAAAATATAAGTAAAAGCTAAAAATTCAAAATTTTTTGTTTTTAAAAATGTGTTTATTTGGGCTTAAATAAGTGTTTTTTTTAAAACGACTATTGTAGTCAAACACATAATTTTTTAAGAAAACACTTTTAAAAAAATAAGTGTTTTTTTCTAAATTATCTACTATTCCCAAACGGGCTCATAATAATTCTCTTATTCAAAATTAATAGACAATTTCCTACTGTAAATATATGTAATTTAATAGTCACTCGTCTCATATCAATAGACAAACGTGTGTTTTCACACGTACTAAAAAAGTGTTTAGTAAATTGAATTTGTTGAAATTACAAAGTTTTGATAATTGACTCAGATTTATAAACTTTAGAGATCAACTGATCAAATACCGAACACAAAAGACACTAACTGACCGAAAATTCTCAAAGAAAAATCAAGAGATCAATTGAACTCATAATCGATGAATAAATGATGAAATGAATATATATTGATGTAACCAAAAAAATACAAATACTGGTACGTAAGGTCTGTAGTCGGAACCTTGCAACGTAGAGCACTCACATAGCGTAAGGTGAACACGTAGCGTAGAGTGAACCTCGCAACGTAAGATAAACACGTAGCGTAGAGTAGACCCTGTAGCGTAAGGTAAACACGTAACGTAGAGTGAACCCTGTAGCGTAAGGTGAACCTTGCAGTGTAAGCTGAAACTTCGTGGATCGTCATCTGCGTCACAAACAAACTTCAGAGGCGCCGAGCGGTACCCCGACGTAGGCACTCCAACGCTCAAGTCAGCAAAGAGCACAATGATAATCTCTCAAAATAAGAAAGCTCAAGTTAGAGAGAAAAAATGAGAATGTACCCTGGATATAAGATAGACACATCTATTTATAGATATTTTAGGAGTGCTTCGCGGGATTGGGCCCTTGTATCTTAGGCTCATAAATTTGGGCTTATTTTTATTAATTAACAAATTGTGCTTCCATCCCATCATTAGCCCCCCACTCTTGAGTGAATTCATTAATGGAGACGTTCGAGAGTATATTTGTGGAAAAATAATAGAATTTATCTTAAGAGTCCCTCATTAGATGACGATCTTGAATCAAGTGAAGTGTAGCCATAATAGGTCTTTGACTTGGCATGATGTCGGTATCTATGTGAGGTGTTGGATGACATACTCATGAAACTGACATTCGCATGATTATTATCTTTCGCGCATTTGTTGATGTATGTTGCGCTTTGTAATGCTTAACTGGTGTGTACTTGAGAGGAGATCAGTCTCTCAAGATTTTGTCTCAAGGGGAAGTCCTAAACCTACCTTATAGGTGGTTAGGTATCCCGGGACTCGTGTTCGTCATTGACCTCTTATGGAGTCGTTGTTTTTGGGTTTATTAACCTGTAACGACTACCTGGATCGGTGACGTTTTCGTTAAGCATGGAGAATGAGAGAAATTTTTATGGTGCATAGTAAACCAATGTGTGTTCGATAAAAGAACTTTTAACTTTATCGAAACTGGTCTTTATGAAACTGCATAACATAAGGTGAGGAGTTGACGATATATGAACAAAGTTGCGACTCAATTAAAATAGATCTTAAGAATAAAATCTTTTCAAACTCTCCACATTCCACGGTCGGGGGAGTATTCTTCCATCGGTGTGTTGGAGTCGATAAGTGCCCATCTTGATGATTTCAATCACTTTATGTGGCCCTTCCCATTATGGATCGAACTTTTTCAACCGGGTGTGAAACATCCGCTCTTCTCATAACAAGATCTCTTACTTGGAAATATCATGGTTTTACTCGATTATTGTGTAAGCTTTAGCCATGCGAGCCCTATAACTTTCTGCGCGGAGTGATTCTTCTTATCGCAATTCATCGATTAAATCAAAAGAGTGTCGAAGTGCTTGATCATTCTGGGATGATTCATATTGTTTGACCTGCCAAGAGGTCTCTCCTATTTCTGCTGGAGCTACAGCCTCAACGCCGTAAGCTAGATTGAATGGTGATTCTCCTGTTGATGCACAGGGTGTCGTTCAGTACCTATAGTACGCTTGGTAACTCTTCTACCCACTTTTCTTTAGCATTACCAAAGCAGGTTTTAAGATGCTACAACATTGTTCGGTTAGTAACTTCTGTTTGTCCGTTAGCCTATGGGTTGCCGACTGATGTGAAAAACTGATAGATAGACAGGTCTTTGCACCATTATTTTATCTTTGCTCCAGAAAATTGGGTTCCATTATCTGTGATCAATGCTCGGGGAATTTCAAACTTGCACACTATGTTTTTCCAAAGAAAACCGATGACATCTTTTTCGGTGATTTTTTTCAGTGACTCCGCCTCGACCCATTTGGTGAAATAATCTACTGCCACAATAAAGAATTTTCTTTGAATTTTAGCAGGAGGAAAATGGCCTACAAGATCCATTCCTCACTGGGAAAAAGGTAATGGGCTATCCAATGGTTGTAGCAATGTTGCGGGCTGGTGGTGAAGATTGGCATGTTCTTGGCATGGCCGACAATGTTGGACGAGTTTCAAATCATATTTCTTCATGGTAGGCCAAAAGTATCCGTGACATAATGCTTTGGCAGCCAGTGATTTCCCCCTAAATGATTTCCACATATTCCTTCGTGAATCTCACGAAGAACGTAATCTGCTTTACTTGAAGGGAGACATTTCAGGAATGGCTGGGAGTAACCTCGCTTGTATAATTCTCCATCTATGATGGCAAATCTGGCGGCTCGCACTTTTAACTTTCGTGCAGTGGTAGGATCTTCACGGCTTCTTCCTTACCGAGCGTCAGGAATGTTATCTTTCGACTATCGATGTTTGGCTAAGGAGATTGCTAGTTTTGCTAAACGGTCAACCTCTTCATTTTCATTCCTGGGTACTTATTTTATCTAGTAGTTCTCTAGCCGGTCAAGGAGCTCGTTAACTCGAGTCAAGTATGTGCGCTACTTTTCTTCTTTGGTTTCATAAGTGCCATGAACTTGATTCACTATTAGCTGGGAATCACTGTAAACTATCAACGTTGTTGCTCCAATCGAGAGAGCCACCTTGATGCCAATGATGAACACTTCGTATTCAGCTTCATTTTTTGATGCACTTAATTGAAATCTTACAGCATATTGGAACTTGTCTTGTTGAGGGATTTCTAGCACAATTCTGTATCCACTTCTATGCGATATGGAGAATCCATCTACATACAGTGTCCAGGTTGAGGCTGAGGATTCTGCATCAGCAGTTGTCATTCCAACAAGAAAATCGGCAAGAACTTGCACTTTAATAGTCGAGTGAAGCTGGAACTCAATTATGTACTCACTCAATTCGATGACGCATTTAACCATTCTACCAGATGCCTTCAGTCTGTCAAGCACTTTCTTGAGCGGATGATTGGTCAGTACCACCATTTCATGAGATTGGAAGTATGGACGTAACTTTCTTGTTGTAGTTACTAAAGCTAATGCTAGCTTTTCTATGTTGGTGTACCGAAGTTTTGCTCCTTGTAATGTTTGGCTTGTGTAATACATGAGTTTGAACTCTCTTCCTTCTTCAACTATCAGTACAACACTAATTTCTTCGGATGATATTGCTAAATAAAGTAGCAAAGTATCTTATTCACGAGATTTGGTTAGGAGTGGCGGTGTTGATAGATATCTCTTCAAATCTTCATATGTTTTTTGACATGCTTCGGTCCATTGGAATCTCTTTCCTTGTCGTAATATTTTGAAGAATGGCAAACCTTTGTTTGCAGAACGAGAAATGAAGCGTTTAAGGCTGTTATTCTTCCAGTCAAATTTTGCGCTCTTTTAATGCTCCGTGGGGGGTTGCATGCCTAGAACAACTTTAATCTTTTTGAGATTCGTCTCTATTCCTCTTTGTGAAACCATGTAACCCAAAAAATTTCCACCTCGCATGCCGAAAGAGCACTTTTCGGAGCTCAACTTCATGTGATATTTTTCCAATATTTCAAAACACACGGAAAGGTCCTCCACATGTTTGTTTGCTTGGATGCTCTTAACTAGCATGTCATCTATGTAAACCTTCATGTTTCGTCCAATTAAGTTTGCAAACATTTTATTCACCAATCGCTGATATGTGGCTCCAGCATTCTTGAATCCAAAGGGCATTACATCATAGCAATAGATTCCGCGATCAGTGATAAAACTTGATTTTGCTTGATCATTGGGGGCTGGGCCTATTTGATTGTACCATTGGTACGCATCAAGGAAGCTAAACAGCTCACAGCCTGCAGTTGAATCGACCAAGATATCTATGCGAGGCAACGAAAAAATATCTTTTGGACAAGCGTTATTTAAATCGGTATAATCTATGCAAAGACGCCACTTTCCTCCGGGTTTTGGAACCAATACGTCATTTTCTAGCCATTCTGGGTACGAAGTCGGTCTGATATATTTCATTGTTAAAAGCTTTTCAACCTTTGCAGCAATATGTTTGCTTTTGTCTGGACCGAAAGATCTTTTCCTCTGCTCGACTTGTTTCATTCGCTGGTCCGCATTAAGATGATGAAGTGCTAATTCTGTAGGTATAACTAGTAAAGCCTCATCACCTCAAGCAAAGACATCGACATTATTCTGCAAAAAGTTTTTCAAAGTCTTTTCCTCTTTTACTGGCAAATCTGATCCGATCTTTAGGATTTTCTTTGGATGTTCTTGCACTATCTCTATGTATTTGAGGGTTTTTGCGGCTTTCATTATCTCTTGATCTTCCGATTCTCTCTCGATAAGGTGTATGTTGTTTCGATCCTTATCATAGTCAAGCTACTGTTTCTTTCTTTTCAATGAGTTGTCACAAGGACCTGACTATTTAAGACTTCCCGTAGAGTTCCTTAGGATAGATGCATGGCATTATCGCAAGCCGACTATCTCTGATCGCCTCATCGATTTCGTCAAAAATTTAAAATTTCAATTTCATGATATACGTAGATGCTATTGCTTGAAACAACTTCAGACTTGGACGTCCAAGTATGACATTATAAGGTCAAATGACCTTAACAACTAAGAATTTAACCATTTTTGTGATTCGTCGAGGATATGATCCTAGAAAAAGTGGTAGTATGAGTTCCCATGCTGCTTAAACTGTCTCTCCCGCAAAACCGACGAGATGAGTTTTTACTTGCAATAGTTGTGTGTTAACGTTGTTTATTCTCATTTTCTGGAATGCCCCATAAAATGATATCTGCTGAACTTCCGGAGTCCACTAGTATCTTTTTCACCCAAAAGTTAGAAATTATGGCAGAAATTATTAGGGCATCGTTGTGTTCATCTCGAGAGGTTTCCAAGTCTGCATTTCCAAATGACACCTCTTAACTAGGTCTTGAAATCTCATGTACTGTTTGGGTGAAGAATGGGCGTGAGTATGAATGATCTTCTCTGGCTGCACGTGCTAAACTTTTCCAAGCATGATTTGTATTACCGCATGCAGTCCCTCCGGTTACGACAGATATTGTGCCTCTTGTGGGCATATTCACTTCTCTCTGATTGTTTTTGTACGTGTGTCCCCTTGCTCTTTATGTTCTTCACGTTTACGGTTGTCGTCGTGGTTCTTGTTATCTCGTTGTTGACTGCGAGACTTATCCACGTAATCGGTCAAGTTTTCTCGCTTGATTAACCTTTCTATTTTAGCAAGGAGGCTGAAACAATCTTCAATGGTGTGCCCTTTATCCTTGTAGAAAGGACAATACTTCTCCGATCGTTATCGTTTAGGGCTCTCCTTCATCGGACGTGAGTGCTGCATAACCCCTGTTGTTCAACCACAATCATTACGTCTACCATACGTGCATTCAGGGGGTGGACTGGAATTGGGGATTTGAGGCGTTCTTCTATCATATTTCCTCTTATTTTTTTGGTTTCTCCTCCTCCCTTCTTCTCTTCCCCAGGTATCGTGGCTCGATAGACTCTTCTATACGGATGTAATTTTCTTCCCATTCCAGTAATTTTTATAGGGTGGTTGGGGGATTCCCTGCAATCGACTCTTTGAAATTTCTGTATCGGAGGTTCTGTTGAATTATTCCTGATAGCAAGTCATGGTTAACATGAGAAACTTCATGGACGTCTTGTGTAAATCGTTGTACATAGTCCCATGATCCTTCTCCCTTCTTTTGAATGATTGTGAACAGATATGTTGCGGTTTTTGGATACTTTTTGTTGAAAAAAAATTGATGGAGAAAACGCTGAGTTAACTGTTCCAAGTTTTCAATGGTTCCGAAAGGTAGTTTGTTAAACCAAGAAAGTGTGCGCCCTGACAGAGTGGTTCGGAATATCTTGCAATAAGCAGCATCACTTATGTCATATAAATCTGCTTTCGCATAAAATCTGTATAGGTGATCTTGTGGATCACCTGTTCCTTCATATTCTGGAAGATTGGCGATTTTTATTCCTTTGGGCAATGATTCAGCTAGGATAGCTGTAGTGAATGGGTTGCGTCTGGCATGTAGAATTGCCAAGGATTTTTCTTCTTCATTCATTGGGGTGCTCTGAGCTTGACTCTGGGCCTCATCCTCTCTATGGGTTGTCTTCTTCTTGGAATTAAGTGGTGGAGTTTTTGCTTCATGTTTTTTTTTTGTGCGTCCTCTTTTGGGTTAGCGGTGGATAAACCATTTTCGTCGGCTATCTTTTCGGCCTTGTTATTTTGTTGGGACTCCAAGAATCTTGCCAATGCTTCACTCGCAGCGCGGGCGGCGGTCTCCTCTAACATGGTTTTCAATTCTGTCTGTGTAATCTGCATTGTCGATTGATGTGGTAGATCATCATTTTCAGTATCTTGAGAGTTGTGAGGCTGATTATCCATTCTCAGTGACGAGGTAAACAGTTTCCCACGAACGGCGCCAAGATGATGTAGCCAAAAAATACAAATACTGGTACGTAAGGTCTGTAGTCGGAACCTTGCAACGTAGAACACTCACGTAGCATAAGGTGAACACGTAGCGTAGAGTGAACCTCGCAACGTAAGGTAAACACGTAGCGTAGAGTGAACCATGTAGCGTAAGGTCAACACGTAGCGTAGAGTGAACCCTGTAGCATAAGGTGAACCTTGCAGTGTAAGATGAAACTTCGTGGATCGTCACCTGCATCACAAACAAACTTCAGAGGCGTCGGGCGGTACCCCGGCATAGGCACTCCGACGCTCAAGTCAGCAAAGAGCACAATGATAATCTCTCAAAATAAGAAAGCTCAAGTTAGAGAGAAAAAATGAGAATGTACCCTGGATATAAGATAGACACATCTATTTATAGATGTTTTAGGAGTGCTTCGCGGGCTTGGGCCCTTGTGTCTTAGGCTCATAAATTTGGGCTTATTTTATTAATTAACAAATTGTGCTTCCATCCCATCATATATATATATATATATTATGAAGAAACAAGTATTACTTAGAGATCGAAGCAGTTTGGCAGAGTTCAACTAAAAGTATGAAGACAACTCGATTCAGTTTATCAGAGATAAACTGAATCAGTTGGGCTTAACTAAAACCTAAGCCGATCAAGAATCTGTCCAAGCCAATCCAAATCAAACAGAACTCTTGTGGATACGTTTTTTCCGTACCAAGCAAAAGCGCCGAAAGCATAAATACATCAGTGTACGATGGTGCCATAGAATGTTGCAGAAAAGACAAGCTAACAGCCAATGATTTGAATTCAAATAGAGTCGTTGTCTGTGGATATAAATATCCAGTCATCTGATGATTCAAGCACCCCACTCCTCAAGAATTTTCGTATACACATTCAAGGCATCAGACATAAACTGAACTCATTTAGTTTACTCATTCAATCGAGAAAGCAATTCTATCGTTTGAGAGTCGAAGAACACAAGCACACATCAATCTAGTGAAGATCATTCAAGTTCTGAGTGTTGCGTTATTACCACTATTGTAATTGTTGTATCAGTTGAGGTGTTGCAAACTTCGTTGTAACAAGAAGCGATCGTGAACTGTTCTCTTGAGTGTTTCTAGGAGTTTTGAGATAGGTAGTGTATGTAAGTCCTAGTCTTGGGGTGAGATGTTGCAAGTTGATTGTAATAGTCAAAATCTTCTAGAGTGAATCCTTCTGAGGTGGAAGAAGGGGTGACGTAGAAGTCAATCTCCGAACATCCATAAACAACCATCTGTCTTATTCTTTTTCAGTTTATCGCTCTCACACACAGTTCATCATTAATATTAAGTTCAATCTACTAGTTTGCATCATTCCGCACAAATCAAGTTGTTTGCAAATTAGTATCGACAAACGAGAAGATAATCATTCAGTTGACCAACCTCAAATAAACCAATTTTAGAAGTTCGAGGGTCAACTTCTACAGTAGCTTGAAACATCAGTTTATCAAGCAGTTGATCAACCCCCACAACCGATCCTATCAGAATTTTAGAAAAAAATTTCTCATTTTACCCTTATTTAATAAAGATAAAGATTTAAATAAAATAAAATAATTATACAAATAGTTTATAACATTAATTTAATATGAATAAATTGATAAAAGAATATGAGAGATAACGTTGAATATAAAAACTAAACTATATATTTGGGACAGATGAAAAATGACATATAGCTTAAATGAGTTGGACGGAAGGAGTAACAGTGAATTAATATTTATCTAAAATAATAAAAAAAAATTGAATTTAAGTTAGTGTACTATATTAATAATTTCGATAAATTAATAAGATAACAGTTTTTTAGAAGATATTTGTATGGGCACATAATCTCACCAATATTATAAATAAAAAATTCACTAAAGTTATAAAAATAATTAGTATAATTTAATAGAGTATGATTATATTGTTTTTGTTTTCCATGAAATTTAATTATATTATTATTTTTGTTTATATGGTGAAATCAATTGATCAATCAGTACATTATATATTCTTTAATTATTAAAAAAAATGAGTATCTTTTTTATGGTAAAAAAGTGAGTATCGCTTATATATAATTATATATAAATCATTTTTATATATTAATACAAATAATATGATGCAAGTATTTTTTAAACACATCTCATTTATTCATACCAATCATGCCCTTAAGGTTTGCAAGGATTGGGAAAATAGATTAAAAAATTACGCAAAAAAGATTTAAAAAACAGGAGAGATGGGTTAAACATGGGAATATTCGACCCTACCCCATGGGTATTACCCCATAGCGTATGTGGCATGATTTAATTGGTGTATATCATGTGGGACCCACATGATTGAGTGGGTCCCACATGATATGCACCAATAAAATCTTGTCACCTACCCCATGGGGTAATACCCATGGGATAGGATCGAATCAACCGTTAAACATGTTATGTCTTTCCATTATGTACATTTAACCGATTTCGAAAAGCGTTCAAAAATTGGAGGATCAAAATGGGTTGATTGAAAATTGTGGGAAGAAATTGGGACCACGTAAAAAAAAAAAGACTAAATTAGGAATTATCTCCTATCAAAAGAAAGAGTAATACTCATTTTGGTACACGAACTATTGATAAAATGTCAAATTGGTACATAAATTATTATAAATGATTTAATTGGTACGTGATGAAATTAAAATGTCAAGTTTACCCTTAATCTAAATTGTTATTAAGTCCAAACACTATTTTTATTAGGTACGTAATTTTATTTTTAAAGTTATTTTTTGATCAGTTATAAAAATATCATATTTATTTAGAATTATATCATTATAAATAATTGTCAACTCAAATATCAACGACAAATATTGTAATATATTGATGAAAATATAATAAAATAAATATATGTCACCGGAGCCCGTTTATCTTGTTTTTAAACTGTTGAAGCAAACATAATCATCATTTTAGTTTTTTGAAATCCAGTATTGTTCGGTTGAGAGTTCAAAAAAATCAACATTAAAGATTTAAATAATGAAGAAACAAATCTCATAAAAAAATATCGCTCATTTCTTGATTTGCGTTGTTGGAACATACGTGGTTTTGATGTTGACAAAATTACATAAGCAAAATTCAGAGGTAAACTGCACTTGTCCACAAGCAGAACAGAAGAAGAAGACTGGACAAATTTTCGAGCAAAACTGCATACGTAAACTGAGTTGACTTTGACCAGAGTCCAATTGAAATTATCAAGCACTCAAGTCAACCAAACTATGTAGGGAGCTAAACTGAATCAGTTTCTCAGAACCAAACTGCTTCTACTGAGCCAAACTAAATTACCAAAGCTGAACGACTGCAAGACTGAAACTATCCAAAGACTGCGTTTCGCAAACTTAACTCACTACATCAGTATTACTTCTGCGGATAGACTTTTCCGTGCATAGCTGACGCCGCAAAAGCCAAAGCACAACAATGTACTATCATGTCAGAAGATGTACGAGGACAATACAAGATAACGACCACAATTTGAATTTGGAAGAGCTGTTGTATTCTGAGTATAAATATACATCAAGGGATGCTCAAAGAAGCATCAGGCTCCTCAGAAACAAATTCGCATATTCATTCAAGAATATATCAAGAAGCCGAATAACACAAGCACATATATAGGTGCATCAGATCAATTATGATCATATTGTGCTAAGTGTTGAGTTGTAATACAAATGTTATATTTGATTATCAGTTGAGGTGCTGTAAACCTCGTTGTAACAATAATCAGTCGAAGACTGAGTTCTTGAGTCTAGGAGTTTTGGGATAGGCAGTTGAGTGTAAGTTCTAGTCTTTGAGTGGGCTTTTGAAAAGTGTTGTAATATTCAAAGTCTTCTTGTAACACCCGATATTTTAAATACGTGAATTCGCATGCATAATTAGGGATTTTATTTATTTAGAATTTTAGATTATGGGTTAAAAAAAATTATGTGAAATTATTTGTGCATGTTTTAAGTTATTTTAAGCATTTAACCCATAATTAGTGATGTTCATGAATTATGGAAATTTAATGGTTTTGATCGCGTAGACAGGACCGTGGACGGACGAGATACCAAAATTCTTAGCCAAAAATATTTTGTGAATTTATGAGCCTTAAAATGATATTTTAAGGTATTTTGTCAAGAAAATTTTAGTATTTCATTATATATTTATTTAGGAGTTTATTTTTAACCAAAATAAGTCATTTTAATGACTTTTATTAAATTTTAAAAATTCCCTATTTTAATATTTCGGGATTTAGCTATTCCCATCAGATTATTATTATTATTAGGGGTTTTTAAACATTTTTTTTATGGTATATTATCTTCCTAAATAAGTTATTATCCTAATTTAATTCTAATTAACCAAAAATTCTATCCTATCTAACCTAAACTCACGTCTCCCTCTCCCTTAGCCGCCTCCAACCTTCTTCTTCAGCCTCCCTCACGCTTTGACAGAAAACCACAAGCCCTTAGCCGATCAAGCTCTAGATTTGAAGGTTTTTGGTCCGTTCGTCGTCCCGGAGCCCGTAAACGCGTCTATCTTTGTCGATTTAATTATCAAGGCATGATTCTTTCTCTTTTTTTTTGTACCATATCAGTTATTATGTGTGTGTGTGCGTGAGAATCAGAATTCCTTCGAAATTTTTAGAAAAAAAACGGGATCGGTTCGGTTGTATGCATTTGTTCTTGTGTTTATTGATCATGTTCACGTTTGGTTTGCCATGGTTGTGTCTAGGCTGCTGGTAAAGGTCCCTAGGTTGCCTAAGGTGAGTCTAGGTTCGAATGGCTCGAGTGGCTCAAGCCAAACGAGCCCAGACTTGGAGCTAAGAGGCGATCGGCCAAGGGGGGACGCAGGTTAGGGTTCTCGGGAAGGGCTCGGTTCGGCTAGGGGCTGGGCTGCATGGTTTGGGTTCAGGGGCTAGGTTCGAACCGCCCAGACGTGGGCTACGTCTGGGCGACGGCGCTCCGGCCAGGGGCGGCCGGAGCAGGCCGGCAGCAGCCAAGGAGTGGCTGCTGCTCACGACCGCAGCCGAGACGGGAAAAGGGGGGCGACGGGTTTAGGGTTAGGGTTGGTTTCGGGTCGGGTCAGTAGTGTGGTGGGTCGGGTTAAGTTGGTCCGGGTTCGGGTTAGGTGGGCCGGACTCGAGTCTTTTTAATTTTAAAGTATTTTATGATTTAATTGGTTTTTGGGCCAACTAATTTGAAATAAAATGATTTGGGTTCCATTTAATTATTTGGGTTAAATTTAATTATTATTGGGCCAGTCTTTGGGCTTTAGGGCTCATTGGGCCAGAATAAGTTGTTATTGGGCCAGGAGTGTTTTAATGAGCTTTAATTAATTCATTGGGCTTAAAAATATAATGTTGGGCTTAAGTATGTTAATGGGCCAGTCTCAGTGTTAATGGGCCAGATTTAAGTAAATGGACTTGAGTGTTAGGGCCAACAGTCAGTACAATCCATGAGAAATTTGCATGTGTCCTGAATATATATTTAATTATTTTTATGCATGGAAGTTATTTTAATAATTATATGTTAGTATGAAATTTAAATTAAATATATATGAAGGACACACATTTTATTTAAGTACATGCATTCATGAAATAATTTTTATGCATGATTTAATGTTTAAGGTTGAGCAAAAGAAAATATTTTATGTTGGAAGTTGAAGTAGTGTGACAATTTAAGTGGGATTTGTCCCCATATGTGAACTATTGAAGGGCAGTTTACTGCCAATTTAAGAGGTGATTCGTTACCGCCACGTACGTTGGTTTTCACGCTGATCAATATTTGATGTATGATTTAAGGTTACACTATGGATACAACCATGCGATGTTAGAAAATAATTTGCTCAACAATGTTTATGTATTATGCAGGATTATGATATTTAAGTTTAATTTAAGTTATGTTATGTCATGATATTTTTAAGCATGCTCATCCATGTATATGTTATGTATTAGTATTTAAGTGATTTAAATTATTTTTAAACCCTTGTTATGTTAGCATGTTGGGCCTCTAGGCTCACTACACTGGTATGGTGCAGGTGAGTACGTAGAGGATGACGTAGTACCCACCGGCGGCGAAGACATATGAGCGGACATGCAGTGATTCCCGTGACCGTTGTCTGAGTCTTTATGCATGTATCGAATTTTTAGCATGTTACATTTTAATTATTTTCAGTGGTTGTGATTTGGGATATTTTATTTAAGTAATTTTCAGTGCATGCAAAACTTTAATTTATTCCACTTTTGGTCAGTATTTTATTTAACGCATGACTCGGATATTTAAATTATGAAATGTTAAGTTTTCGATTTGTTGCATTATTCTTATTCAAGTTATTTATTTTTAAATCTATTTATTCTGTGCATATATGTATGGGCATGTATGTACATATTTTTACTTAGAAAAAAAAAATTCCGCATATTTATTTATTAATTATAGAGTTAGGGTCGTTTCAGTTGGTATCAAAACACGGTCCTTGGAGGGGTCATTACTGTTATGCGAGCTTAGAAATCCACGCTACCGGTCTGTAAGTTTTAAGTGTTTATAGTATGATTTATTTTTAAGTATTTAAGTTAGCATTAATTTTAAACCACTTAGTTATGCATGGCGATTTACGTAAAAAAAATATGTGGTGCTGCAGAATGCCTCCCAGACCGATGAACAGACGTGGGGGATCTCCACCTACACCTCCACCTCTACCTCCACAGAACCCACTTGCAGCATTGGAGCAGGCCAATGCTACTTTGATGGCAGGAGTTACTGCTCTGTTAGAGCAGCAGGCTTCACGTCCCAGAATGTCCCATGAGGAGGACGTAGCTGAGCGGTTCCAGAAGAAGGGGCCGAAAGAGTTCCTGGGTACTACCGATCCATTGGTGGCTGAGGGGTGGATTCGTTCTTTGGAGTCCATCTTTGCATATATGGGGATCACAGATGCGGACAGGGTGAACTGTGCGCGTATATGTTGAGGGGAGACGCAGCTCTTTGGTGGGAGGGTGCTGCCAGGGGAGTACACCTCCCTACACTGTCTTGGGCGGAGTTCAGACGTGTATTCTACGCCAAGTATTTCACGGAGGATGTGAGGAGTCGCATGATCCGGGAGTTTATGAGTCTCCGGCAGGGGGACAGGTCAGTGGTGGAGTACGTGAGCCAGTTCGAGAGGGGCTGTCATTTTGTGCCTCTGATTGCAGACAGTCCACCGGAGAAGATGAGGCAGTTTGTGGAGGGACTGAGAGCGGATATTAAGCACGACATACGTATGATGGACGTCGCTACCTATGAGGCGGCAGTTAGTAGAGCACTGAGGTCAGAGGAGGGTAGGAGAGAGATGCAGCGAGAGCAGCAGGGAAAGAGACAGATTCAGTCGGGGTATCAGCGACCATCTTCGCAGCCTCGTGCGAAGAATCAGTTTACTGGGCCGGCTAAGGGCCCGAATCCGCAGCAGAGGCCGCAGCAGCAGAGGCCACAACAGCAGAGGGGTGGGGCCCCTAATGCTATAGGTTTTTCTACTTGCCCGAAGTGTCAGAAGATGCATTCGGGACCTTGTCTATTGGGAGCAGGAGTTTGTTATCACTGCAGAGAGACAGGGCATCAGATAGCTAACTGCCCGAGGAAGAAGAACACGGCTGGTAGAGTGTTCGTCATGCAGGCGGAGGAGGCAGACCCAGACACCTCCTTGATCACTGGTATATCTTATTCCTAGAATTTTATAATTTTCCCTTTAGTTAAGAATCTCGTTTTCTTGCGAAATTGTTGTTATTTGGGTTATCTATCTGCATGTTAGAATAAGAAGCATGTTTTACTTGTGATTAGAATTAAGGGTTATTAGTGTCTTGTTGGGAGAAAGTTTGGTAGTGGCATGAAATTGTTGGGATTTTTCTGCGTGCAGGGAGAATTCTAGTTGGAGGTAACTCCACGTTTGCGTTGCTAGATTCAGGGGCTACGCATTCGTTTATCTCCCTAGAGTTCATCAGACGGATAGGCATCACACCGGAGATTGCCAACAGTAGTTATGATGTCACTATGCCGTCAGGACAGATTATTACTACCTCTAGTGTCATCCGAGAGCTGGAGTTAGAGCTACAGGGACACTCCATTCACGCAGATGTAGTGGTTTTGCCGTTAAGCGGCTTTGATTTGATATTGGGTATGGACTGGTTGACAGTCAATGGAGCTTCGATTGATTTTCGTCGGAGGTCAGTGTCAGTGAAACCGTCAGGAGGCGACCCGTTTACTTTCCATGCATCTCAGAGTAGTGATTTCCTCAGGTGATATCTCTTATTCAGGCGAGGAAGTTGTTGAGACGGGGTTGCCAGGGGTTTCTAGCGAGTATTGTCACGGCCTCAGAACCATCTAGCAGATCATTATCAGAGATAGAGGTGGTTCGTGACTTTTCGGATGTCTTTCCGGAGGATGTTGCAGGAATTCCACCAGTGAGAGATGTGGAGTTCAGCATCGACTTGGTGCCAGACACCGTGCCTATCTCTAAGGCACCGTACAGACTTGCTCCGACCGAGATGAAAGAGTTGAAGGGGCAGATTCAGGAGTTATTAGAGAAAGGCTTTGTTCGTCCTAGCTTTTCTCCATGGGGGGCTCCAGTGTTATTTGTGAAGAAGAAGGATGGCAGTATGAGACTGTGCATCGATTATCGAGAGCTCAATAGGGTCACAGTGAAGAATAAGTATCCACTGCCGAGGATAGAGGACTTATTTGATCAGTTGCAGGGAGCTTCGGTGTTCTCCAAGATCGACCTGCGATCTGGTTACCATCAGCTGCGAGTTAGAGAGGCAGATGTGTCCAAGACTGCTTTCTGGACACGTTATGGGCATTACGAGTTCTTGGTGATGCCATTTGGGTTGACCAATGCTCCAGCGGTTTTCATGGATCTCATGAACCGAGTTTTTCAGCCGTATCTTGATCAGTTCATCATAGTCTTCATTGATGATATCTTGATCTACTCTAGGAGCATTGAGGAGCATAGACAGCATCTGCAGACAGCCTTGCAGACTTTGAGGGAGCATCGTTTGTATTCCAAGTTCAGCAAGTGCGAGTTTTGGCTCGAGCAGGTGGCTTTCCTTGGCCACGTTATTTTGAGAGATGGGATTACAGTGGATCAGCCGAAGGTTGAGGCAGTGCAGAAATGGGGTATTCCGAGGAATGCTTCGGAGATTCGCAGTTTCTTGGGTTTGGCAGGATATTATAGGAAGTTCATCAAGGGTTTTTCTCTATTGCAGTACCCTTGACTTCCTTAACCAAGAAGAATGCGAAGTTTATTTGGAGTCCAGACTGTCATAGGAGCTTCGATCAGCTGAAGGAAGCACTCACTACTGCACCTGTTTTAGCGATGACAGTACCACACGAGGAGTTAGTGGCGTACACCGACGCGTCTAAGCTAGGTTTAGGCGCAGTACTTATGCAGTGTGGTAAGGTTATTGCTTATGTATCGAGGCAGTTGAAGATTCACGAGCAGAACTACCCGACACATGATTTGGAGTTAGCAGCAGTGGTCTTCGCTTTGAAAATCTGGAGGCACTACCTGTATGGCGAGAAGTGCAAGATTTTCACGGATCACAAGAGCCTCAAGTACTTCTTCACTCAAAAGGAGTTGAACATGAGGCAACGGAGATGGTTGGAGTTAGTGAAGGATTATGACTGTGACATTAGCTACCATCCGGGTAAAGCTAATGTAGTAGCAGATGCTTTGAGTCAAAAGTCGTCAGTGGTATCATGTTTGACAGTACAGTTATCACTACAGAGCGAGATTAAGAGATTTGACTTGGAGTGTTATTCGAGTGGTCATGCACCGAGCTTGTCAGTGTTGACGGTGCAGCCAGTTCTGCGAGATCGGATCAGGGATGGACATTCTACTGATGAGGAGTTGCAGCGATGGAGACAGAGAGATGAGGCCAAGGGTAATCTTCTGTATACAGTTGTGGATGGCATTGTTCAGTATCGTGGTAGGATGTGGGTACCGAACATCGATCAGTTGAGAGCTAAGATTTTAGCAGAGGCTCACACATCTCCGTACTCCATTCACCCCGGAAGTACGAAGATGTACAGAGATTTGCAGCTATTGTATTGGTGGCCCGGGATGAAGAGAGACATCGGGAGAGTGGTGTCAGAGTGCTTGACTTTTCAGCGAGTCAAGGCAGAGCATCAGCGTCCAGCAGGACTTCTTAGACCTTTTCCTATTCCGGAATGGAAATGGGAGAATATTACGATGGACTTTGTGGTTGGCTTACCGAGGAGTGCCAGAGGTTGCACAGCGATTTGGATGATTGTGGATAGACTCACCAAGTCAGCTCATTTCTTGCCGGTGAGGACTACCTACTCATTGACACAGTATGCAGAGCTTTACATAAAGGAGATTGTTAGACTGCATGGCATACCAGTGTCGATTGTGTCAGACAGAGATCCGAGATTCACATCCGCATTTTAGAAGAGTCTGCACACAGCTTTGGGGACTAGACTTTTGTTCAGTACAACATTCCATCCCTAGACAGATGGTCAGTCTGAGAGAGTGATCCAGGTTCTCGAGGATCTACTGAGAGCTTGTGTCATCGACTTTCAGGGCTCTTGGGAGACGAGACTGCCATTAGTGGAGTTTACCTATAACAACAGTTTTCAGTCGTCTATAGGTATGGCTCCTTATGCAGCATTGTACGGGAGGAGGTGCAGATCTCCTGTGCATTGGGATGAGGCCGGTGAGAGGATTTTACTTGGACCTGAGATTGTGCAGCAGACAGCTGATATTGTGACACAGATTCGGGATCGCATGAGGACTGCTCAGAGTCGTCAGAAGAGTTATGCAGATACTCGACGACGAGATTTGGAGTTCGCTGTAGGTGATCACGTATTCCTGAAGGTGTCACCTATGAAGGGAGTAGTGCGGTTTGGCCGGAGAGGCAAGCTTAATCCGAGATATATAGGGCCATTCGAGATCTTGGAGAGAGTTGGCACGTTGGCCTACCGTTTAGCTCTACCACCAGGGCTAGCGGCAGTGCACAATGTATTCCATGTATCCATGCTTCGGAGATACATCTCGAACCCGTCACATGTGTTGGATTTTGAGCCTCTTCAGTTGACACCGGAGTTAGCATTTGAGGAGAGGCCTATACGGATCTTGGCTAGGGAGGAGCGGAGGCTTAGGACGCGTGTTATACCGATGGTCAGAGTCCAGTGGCTGAATCACTCGGAGGAGGAAGCTACTTGGGAGACCGAGGCAGATATGAGGACTCGCTACCCGGAGTTGTTCGGGTAAGTACTTTAATTTCGAGGACGAAATCCAATTTAAGGGGGGGAGAATTGTAACACCCGGTATTTTAAATACGTGAATTCGCATGCATAATTAGGGATTTTATTTATTTATAATTTTAGATTATGGGTTAAAAAAAATTATGTGAAATTATTTGTGCATGTTTTAAGTTATTTTAAGCATTTAACCCATAA
This sequence comes from Henckelia pumila, assembly GCF_033568475.1. Lineage (NCBI taxonomy): Eukaryota > Viridiplantae > Streptophyta > Magnoliopsida > Lamiales > Gesneriaceae > Henckelia > Henckelia pumila. The sequence continues at coordinate 74,900,563 of NC_133120.1, read as the reverse complement.
TTAGTGATGTTCATGAATTATGGAAATTTAATGGTTTTGATCGCGTAGACGGGACCGTGGACGGACGAGATACCAAAATTCTTAGCCAAAAATATTTTGTGAATTTATGAGCCTTAAAATGATATTTTAAGGTATTTTGTCAAAAAAAATTTAGTATTTAATTATATATTTATTTAGGAGTTTATTTTTAGCCAAAATAAGTCATTTTAATGACTTTTATTAAATTTTAAAAATTACCTATTTTAATATTTCGGGATTTAGCTATTCCCATCATATTATTATTATTATTAGGGGTTTTTAAACATTTGTTTGATGGTATATTATCTTCCTAAATAAGTTATTATCCTAATTTAATTCTAATTAACCAAAAATTCTATCCTATCTACCCTAAACTCACGTCTCCCTCTCCCTTAGCCGCCTCCAACCTTCTTCTTCAGCCTCCCTCATGCTTTGACAGAAAACCACAAGCCCTTAGCCGATCAAGCTCTAGATTTGAAGGTTTTTGGTCCGTTCGTCGTCCCGGAGCCCGTAAACGCGTCTATCTTCGTCGATTTAATTATCAAGGCATGATTCTTTCTCTTTTTTTTGTACCATATCAGTTATTATGTGTGTGTGTGCATGAGAATCAGAATTCCTTCGAAATTTTCAGAAACAAAACGGGATCGGTTCGGTTGTATGCATTTGTTCTTGTGTTTATTGATCATGTTCACGTTTGGTTTGTCATGGTTGTGTCTAGGCTGCTGGTAAAGGTCCTTAGGTTGCCTAAGGTGAGTCTAGGTTCGAATGGCTCGAGTGGCTCGAGCCAAATGAGCCCAGACTTGGAGCTAAGAGGCGATCGGCCAAGGGGGGACGCAGGTTAGGGTTCTCGGGAAGGGCTCGGTTCGGCTAAGGGCTGGGCTGCATGATTTGGGTTCAGGGGCAAGGTTCGAACCGCCCAGACGTGGGCTACGTCTGGGCGGCAGCGCTCTGGCCAGGGGCAGCCGAAGCAGGCCGGCAGCAGCCAAGGAGTGGCTGCTGCTCACGACCGCAGCCGAGACGGGAAAAGGGGGGCGACGGGTTTAGGGTTAGGGTTGGTTCCGGGTCGGGTCTATGGCCTGGGTCGGGTCAATAGTGTGGTGGGTTGGGTTAAGTTGGTTCGCGTTCGGGTTAGGTGGGCCGGACTCGAGTCTTTTTAATTTTAAAGTATTTTATGATTTAATTGGTTTTTGGGCCAATTAATTTGAAATAAAATGATTTGGGTTCCATTTAATTATTTGGGTTAAATTTAATTATTATTGGGCTTAATTAAATTAATTAAGTGAGTCCACTAATTTTTATGGGCCTTGAGGGCCCATGGAAGTTATTGGGCCAGTCTTTGGGCTTTAGGGCCCATTGGGCCAGAATAAGTTGTTATTGGGCCAAGAGTGTTTTAATGGGCTTTAATTAATTCATTGGGCTTAGAAATTTAATGTTGGGCTTAAGTATGTTAATGGGCCAGTCTCAGTGTTAATGGGCCAGATTTAAGTAAATGGACTTGATTGTTAGGGCCAGCAGTCAGTACAATCCATGAGAAATTTGCATGTGTCCTGAATATATATTTAATTATTTTTATGCATGGAAGTTATTTTAATAATTATATGTTAGTATGAAATTTAAATTAAATATATATGAAGGACACACATTTTATTTAAGTACATGCATTCATGAAATAATTTTTATGCATGATTTAATGTTTAAGGTTGAGCAAAAAAAAATATTTTATGTTGGAAGTTGAAGTAGTGTGACAATTTAAGGGGGATTCGTCCCCATATGTGAACTATTGAAGGGCAGTTTACTGCCAATTTAAGAGGTGATTCGTTACCGCCACGTACGTTGGTTTTCACGCTGATCAATATTTGATGTATGATTTAAGGTTACACTATGGATACAACCATGCGATGTTAGAAAATAATTTGCTCAACAATGTTTATGTATTATGCAGGATTATGATATTTAAGTTTAATTTAAGTTATGTTATGTCATGATATTTTTAAGCATGCTCATCCATGTATATGTTATGTATTAGTATTTAAGTGATTTAAATTATTTTTAAACCCTGTTATGTTAGCATGTTGGGCCTCTAGGCTCACTACACTGGTATGGTGCAGGTGAGTACTTAGAGGATGACGTAGTACCCACCGGCGGCGATGACATATGAGCGGACATGCAGTGATCCCCGTGACCGTTGTCTGAGTCTTTATGCATGTCTCGAATTTTTAGCATGTTACATTTTAATTATTTTCAGTGATTGTGATTTGGGATATTTTATTTAAGTAATTTTCAGTGCATGCAAAACTTTAATTTATTCCACTTTTGGTCAGTATTTTATTTAACGCATGACTCAGATATTTAAATTATGAAATGTTAAGTTTTCGATTTGTTGCATTATTCTTATTCAAGTTATTTATTTTTAAATCTATTTATTCTGTGCATATATGTATGGGCATGTATGTACATATTTTTACTTAGAAAAAAAAAATTCCGCATATTTATTTATTAATTATAGAGTTAGGGTCGTTTCACTTCTAGAGTAAATCCTTCCGATGAGGAAGAAGGGTTGACGTAGGAGATTGAACTTCGAACATCCATAACAAAAAATTACATATTTTATTTCCTGTTTTAATCTTATATCAGTCGAGCACCTTCGGTCACTCACAAACTCAATCTAGTTATTTGATTGTAAATTCTAATTTGTTAGCTCACGTCATTCCACACATATTAATTATTTTCCTATTAACATCGACACACGAGAAGGAAGCAGTTCAACTGAGTTCAGTTGACTAACCTCAGCTGAACTCAACTTAGTAGATTCAAGGGTCCATTCCTACAGCAATTTGAGCTTAAGAAGTTAACATTCACATGTTGAGCAGATTCAGAGAGTAACAACCCCCAAAACCGATCTCATAATGCATGATTCTAATGACCTAAAATTTCTCAACTCGATTTAAAAAATTTAAATTTATATTTTTTACTCGTATTTGAATTTAAATATAAATAAATGAATATTTATTTTATCATATTTTTTCAGTATTAAATATATTTTAGTCATGTATATGATTTATTTATTAAGTGTAATATATAATTTTATATCAATTTTTTTAAAAAAAATGGATAATTATTAAGAAAAATACCATTTTATTATATGTTTATAATATTTTAAAAATATATTATATTTGAATGAATAATTATTAATGAGTAAAATATAAATGTATTATAAAAATTTTAAGATATTTATTTATTATAACTTCTAAATTAATATAAATTTATTTTTACACTTTTAATCAATAAAAAATTTGAAAAATAAAATGTGCACTTAATTGAATTTATTAAAAATAATTGGACTTAAGAGCAATTTTACTAAAAGGTAAAAATCGAATTTTTAGTTGAATCATGTACCAATAAGCTATTTTTAATAATCCATGTACCAATTTGATATTTTATCAATAGTTCGTGTACCATAAAAAAATTTACTCGTAAAATAAACAATTATAATGTATGTATATAAATAGAGTAGGTCTCTTGTGAGACGGTCTCATGAACCTTTAAGAGACATGTCAATCTTGTCATATTTACAATAAAAGGTTATAATTTTAATAGAAAAAATAATATTTTTTTATGGATTGATTACCCAAATAAGATATATATCTCACAATTTTTTTTTAGAAATTATACATCTCACAATATTGATATCATTATTTTTTGTGATATATATATATATAGAAGTTTAAGCTGCCCAACAATTCTTGCCCACCTCGTCCCCGATTACTAAAAACCCGGTACCGTGTTTTAGTTGCTATTTTTCTCATCACTAAAACATGGTACGAAGTTTTAGTGGTCGGAAACGAGTTGGACATCATTGGTTGGGCAGCTGAAAATTTATTTATTTATATATATATAATTTATGCTGCCCAACAATTCTTGCCCAACTCATCCCCGACATACCGGGTTTTAGTTGTTTTTTTATTTTCCGCATCACTAAAACCCGGTAGTGGTCGGAAACGAGTTGGATATCATTGGTTGGACAACTGAAAATTTCTATATATATATATATATATATAATGGGGTCGGGAATTGTTTTTACAAATAATCGGCACAAGATGTTGTCTTTAGATTTTTTGTTATTAGACCACTAGATACTAACAAAGTCCAACATAGTTATTATGAGGGGTGTCAAAAATCAATTCAATTTTTCAATATGAGACGAGTCGACCTGAAAAATATCGGGTTATGGTTGAGATTTTTTGGGTTCGGATAGAATCGGGTTGTGTTGTTGACTCGAAATTTTTGTATTTTTATTTTTTAATTTAAAATTAGGAAAGATTTGCTACATTTTTTTTTATATATTGTATGTTTGGAAAAAAAATTATCGTGTATTGATAATAATATATTTTCGTTATTTAATGTTTATTTTGTATAATTTTGATTTTTTAAAATAAATTTTGTTTTTGTAGTAAGTATACTTTAAATTTTTATATAAATAGACTTTCAAATTTAAATTATATATAAATTTAGATTTTGTTATTATGTGACTAAATTAAATATTACTATTATTATTGTGTTTTTGAATTTTTAGTTAATTATTTTGTTAAAAATAATTTTAAGAAAACTCGGGTTGGTTCGGGTTAGTCGGGTTCGGGTTGGTCATTTTGTTGGTTGATTTGGGTACGATTGAGAAAATTTTAAATAATATTTCCACCCGAATTAGGGGTGGTAAAAATTTTTGGTATACCTAAGTTATCGTATCGAAAAAATACCGAATTTACCGAATTTTTGGTATACCGAAGATTTCGGTACGGTACGGTAACGATACCGAATTTTTTGGTACGGTAACGGTATGCAATTTGAAAATTTCGGTATATAACGATATACCGTAAAATTTTGATATGATCGGCATGTTATTTATATGTATCAAAAATTTCGGTATACCGAGAGTTTCGGTACGGTATCGATATAAATTTTCTTATACCGTAATTTTCGGTAAGATATACAGAATGCAATTTCGGTACGATACGATACGGTATTCCACACAATTGACACCCCTAGTTATTATAATTATATCTCTATATTTCCAATACACAATAGGTTTGTTGGGAAAATTTAGGTAAAATGTCAATTTTAGTTTTCTATATATTGGTGTGTGACATTTTCAATTGTGTGTCTTTTATTGAACCGGTTATAGTCATGTAATTATTTTTATTTATTTTTTAATTTTTTTAAATACATTTTTATAATTTCGTCAAAATCTTATAATTAAATGGCTCATATTGTTGTTCAAATTTATAATCATGTTATCAAACACACATGTTTACATCGAGAAACTTTTTTAACCACAAGGCTTACAAAAATTTATCGATAATATTGATAAATTATTACGTAATTGTGAGGAAAAATGAATAAAATTGATAAAAGAACATTACTACATAATTATTATTGGTTCGAAGAGAGATACAAGACTAAAATTGCTACGCAAATACAAACCGGATTAAATTTGACATTTTGTCAGAAATTCAATGCCAACGCATAGCAAGTCTAACAAAATGCTGAATGGAGTTTGGATTTGGACTGTATCTTAAGACTGTCCTAAAAAGATATGAAGTATCAATAGTAGACTCTAGTGATATTGATAATAAATTACACAAGATTTTCCAAAATATTAACATGTAGTTCAAAAACTTTTTATAAAAGTATTTTTAAATATATTTTATATAACATTTTAAAAATTATTTTAAAAATAAATATTTATTTGTATAACTGTTCTTAAAAAGATTTTAACATTTAAAAAATAGTGTTTTTAATTTTCATCATTGCATTCCATTTTAAAACATCTATAAATACCTCTCAATTGTTCTTGAAAAATTATACTTGAATAATATTTTTTTAAAAATATTGTTAAAAACGTTTTACAATTATTTTTTTTCAAACACATACTTCAAATTTTTTTTCAATTACAAACCACTAAAAATGTTTTTAAAATACATGTCCAAACAAAACTTAAATTAAACGCTTAAACTTCAAGTTCACATATATTTTTCATGCCTAAAAATATTCTATCATACAATATTATTAAAGTTAAGAAACTCAAAATAAATAACTATAAATCATTGTAAATTCAATCCATTTTTATTTAAAAATATTCATAAAACCCAAACATCTACGTTAGTATATTGCAAAATAATTTATCCTCTTTATCTATACTTATAAATTTTTAAATAATTATATTACACATTAACATACAAAATTTATTATAAAAAAAATTAAGATTTCAATTTTAACATAATCTCTAGGTTTCTTACTAAAATTATTTAACAACAATTTGGAAAAGGTATGTGAGTACTGAGTCCACAAAATATTTCAAACCAGAACGCTCTGGCGCCACTGCCAATAATCAGCTCTCATGGGATCAACAAACTGCAAGATGTGGCACACTTTCTGCGCTAAACTCGAGTCCGGAGGACAAGAATCGGGAGAAACGGCGTCGATTGAATTTTTCAACTCATCGCTGAGTTCATACCGACGGCAGAGAAGATCCAAAACCATGTCCAATGCGAAGACATAATCCCTCTTGCTCTTCAGAACATCTGCACAAACTGATGCCACCCAGGGATCTTCGGATAAAGATGCTAAGTCGTTTTTGTAGAGCCCACGAAGATACCTCCAAGAGCTTTCGTTCTCGGGTTTGGCTAAAATGGCTTTAACTGTATAAGCAACCTCAGAGTCTTTCATGGCCCCTAACCCTCCCAGGAGAGGAGATCTTGTTATGACAAAATATCTCTGCAAGGAAACCAACATCAACATATATAATCTAAGAAGTGTCTTTTCGAAAAAATAACCTTTTTTTAAAAAAAAAAATAAGAAATAACCCTTTTTAAAATTTTAGAGAAAACCTGATTCCATGCGGAGTTGTTAAAAATATCGTCTTCAAGGAGTTCATCACAGTAGGCAAGTTCATCTTCCCATCCTCCGAGGGCCTGAAGAACCCACTGCGCATTAAGAAATCACCACTGTTGAGCATAGAGGTAATCTATAAACATACAGACTAATAACATATCCTGATGGAGGGACGTCACTCACCAATTTGCTAAGACGTAAATACAAAAAGGAAATGAATAGAATAGAATAGTTTTCACCCGTAAAAACTGAGGATAGTGAACTGGAACCCACCTGCCTATGTGACCACGCATGATAGTTTTTCGAATCCCGAGAGAAAATTTCTCTGGTTATTTCAAGTTCCTCGCTTGCAACTTCAGGCCCAAGTTTCTCAGCAACCCATCGTCGGTGATGCCTAAGATTGAGGCCGTCGTAACCCATGCAGTAAGTAAATCAGGATTAGAAACTAAAATATAAGCGTGTAAAGGTGACTGAAAAGTGCAAAAAGACCGACCCATATTTACAATTCCCTGATTCAATCAGACCCTTTTGGACTAAGACCTGGATCAAACAAAACTTAATTCATCCAGATTTTAACGGACTCATCTAAGGTTACTTCATTTATCCAATGCTTTATGTCCAGTCTTGATCGGGATCATCCTCAACCTACAAGTGGTTTTTTCATGTCTCTGGTTATTTCATCTTCCCCTCTTCCTTGCTTAGGACCTCACAAGACTTTGAACAATACGGCAAAACATTTGATCAGATCATTTCTCTCATGAAATTCTCAATGTTGAAGGCTCAAACACTTGTTAGTTTTAGATTGCTTCCACACCATGAAAGCGGATATCCCAACACCCTGTTTCTGTGTGAATAGCTCGCAATTGCACTCGGGAATTGCTGTAACTTCGGGAGTTTAAGACAAGAAAAATAATCAAATCCATCCCATGATTTCTTTTTCACATTGAATGCATAAACGAAATGCATGACCTAAAGGTCAATAATTATGCAACGACGATATTCCTTTTTAAAAACTTGTTCTCACCAACAATGAAGAATAAGCTTGGCGTACATTCACAAAGCTTTTCTAAGCAACTAGTTCTGTTCTTCTTCTCGCAGAAACTAGGTGTTAATTACATACTCGTGGAAGTAGACCATATTCAAGCGTGAAAAAATCCATTGAAATTGACCAGGCACCAAGTACGAGAAGAATTTCAGTTTGGTGCAACTTATCCTATCCAATCAATTTCATCTTACAAGGTTATAAGAAATTTCGTCACAAACATAATTTTAGCTTAGGTATGGAACATGAAATCAAACAAATATCCTGTCTAATCAGATTTTAGATTCGCAACTTGTACTCCCCTAAGCATCTAGCGAAGCACGAATTTATAGGGAAAAATGTTGGAAGAATAAATAATGCTGGTTACCATATTTGATAGTTTTTGGAATTGTCTCTGATGATACTAGCAACAAAATCCAATTCTTCACGCAAATCAACATTAAGGGTCTCCAGTATTACACGCCTGAATTGCCATACCTGAAAGAAAAGGTGCACATTCAGCAAGCGACCCACCGATCAGACCACCAAGAAAAAACTTCTATAAACAATTAAACACTCATCCATAGATGGCAGTGCTACGATCAGGGTTAACTCTACATTTGTAAGTTTCTGAGTACAAATTCTTCAATGCCATAGCAAAGATAATAAATGGATTTATTCAAGGTAAATCATGTGTTCCAACTCGTACGGATCATGCAAACCGAAACATGCAAAAAAACAGGGAATTTACAGATTCATGGCTCAAAACGTGAGTGATAGCGTTCATATGATGGTTCGCCGGTCGTGGAATGGGCATTCCGCAATAGGAACGGCAACTGCCGCACAAAGTTCCAAGATAACGGATATGTAACTTTATCGTTTTCGATTTCGTAGTTATATAACGAAACGGGAAGTCGATTTTAGCTCGCATAAAGTCTTTATTTCCTTTTTCTTTTCAATTTTTTCCATAAAATTTTCTAAATTATCTCATCACTTCTATTTTTATTTAAAAAATTTCCGACGACAGTAACCGCAATAGTTCAGCGAGATGCCAGTGGAAACAGAACAGCAGCCTCCATGATGCCCTCCGCGACAGCAAAGCATGGTCACAACCTCTGGTTTGAACTCATGAATCGTACATCAATTGCATTTAACAACAAAAATTGTGTTTACTTTTTCGTCTTCAGCCGACCTAAGATTATAAAGTTTGGATCTTTAACCTCCGTAAAGCATCAATGGGAATTTAAAAACTCCCGTTAATTTGCAGAGCAGTAAAAAGAATTAAAAACTGAAAAAATCAATAATTAGTGCATAACCCAAGAAATGTCGCATCTAAAATAATCCAAACTGGAGTCAAGAGCCCAAAATTCAGGTAAATTTCAGATTTTTTACATTTAAATCTGTCTCCAAAACACTGATACAATTTCAAAAAATAAAAATAAAAATGATACGATTACCGTATAGTTCCCGGAATTAAGCGAAATAGCTTCTTGAGTGAGTTGAAGCGCGCGAGGCGAACGCTCATCCGCCGAGTAGACGGCCCTGAAGTAACCCATGGTTTCAACGAACTCATCCGTGTACGCAATCGGCACAACCGGGTTCGGGCCATCGTCCTGCGGAACGGGCTGCACGTCGGACCACTCGGGCCTCTGGCAAATGGGTACACGCGTGCCGCTTTCTTCCTTAACTTTCCGACTCATTTCATGCGTCGACTCTGAAATCACTCGTTCACTGGAAATCAAGAATATGAAAGATGAGCATCAATTTTCTGTTTTAAACCTCGAATCTCCACTCTATTAAGTAATAATAACTAAGGTTAAAAAAGAATGGTAAAGTCCCAGTTTAGTAAAAAAAAGTTTTTTTTATTTATAAGGGCATCCGTAATCATAAACCTTTAGTTCATGCTCTGTCACATTATTGTCACGTCAAAATTAAAAACCTCGTATATTTTTAAAATCTCTCTGTTATCATAAAACTCGTTAACTATATTTTTATGGGTTCCACTGTCAACTAATTATCTTCAACTATCTTTTTTATTCCAAATTAATTTTTTATTTATAATTTAATTTGTATATATTATTAATTCATATGTTCAATTAAAAATTTATGATATACTAAAAAACTATAAAAATTAGTATTTAGTAACTAGTTCGGATCATGTGAAATTTATTTTAATGAAAATTAAATTACATGGACTAAGAAAATAACATTACATAAAATGGTGAAATGAAAACAAAATCTAGTTTAAATTTTAAATTAGTTTAGATAAATTAAAAAGTAATTAAAAATAATAAAAATTTAAAAAAATACAGCACCATACAGCGGGATTGGCAGCTGACGCGCACGAGTGCAGCGCACGAGTGCAGCGCACGAGTGCAGCGCACTCCCCCCTCTTGCAATTATATAAGTTTTTTTTAAAAAAAATATAAACCCGATATCAAGATTTTGGGACCAGTTTTTGAAAAATATTTTAAACCCCACCCTGTAATGGGGGTGAGGTTTTTAAAGGGAGGTCCCATTACAGATGTTCTAAGGTGTTTGGATGATCATTTAAGTGCTTAAAAATCATTTTTTAAGTCAATAGAGCTTTTCAAAATCCCAAAATTAGAGCTTAAAAAAATATTTTTTTAAAAAAAATCACTACCAATACCAAACAGGCTCAAATTGGGAGAAATGCCATGGGTATTATGGTCAACACGTTTTAAAATATAAAATTATTCTTATAGTGTTATATAAAATACGTTGGTCTTTTAGTATTACCACAAAAATATAAAATAAATATATATATAAAAAAAAAACACACACACACCATAAATTACTTCCCTCCGCTATCTTAATTTTTTTTCATTTAATTATTTCTCTTATTTTTCCTCCTATTTTTTATTTAATATATAGTACAATTATTTTATTTGACAATTTTAATTAGAATATATTTTATTATAAAAAAAACAGAGTATTTGGCACGTAATACGTGCAACAAGACACTAGTATAATTTATCTCACGGTAATAATCATCAGTATCTTAAAAAAATTCAATCTTAAATAGGTTTTCAATAGGAGAATTCTCTTATTAGGTTTTTCGAATCTTTGAGGGTTGGGAACCTGCATCTTGTAGGCTGATTTTTAATTTTCACTCAATCACTCTCACCGATTTGAACGTTGGTTGTTTATCACTTATGGATCCTTATGAAATATATCGCTTGGTGGATGAAACGATACACAAAGCATATAATGACACCATAATCATATACGAGGAAGATGGTCGATTTTATGCCATGTCGTAATTCAACGTGATCGATAAAAGCCGGTCGTAATATATTTAGCAATTATTTTGATGAAAATCCAAGATACAACGAAGTAATATCTCAAACACGTTTTCGAATGTCATTGAGACATTTCATTCATACTGTTGATGTTGTGAAGTACCATGATCATTATTCACAAAAATGATTAGAATGTCTTGGTCGAGTTGAAATATCTATTAATAAATGCATGTGTCGGCATGTGATACACCATTGGGTGGTACTGATGAATATATTAAGATAGGAGAATCGAGTACAATTCAATATCTTCGACATTTATTGTAGATGTTTTTGTTGAACTATACCAAATGACACTTATCCTAATTGATATTGGCATACTATTGTTTATCAGTGAAAAATGCGGTTTTCCTAGAATGTTCAGAAGCCTTGATTATATGTATTGGGTGGAAGGATTACCTCATAGCATGGGAATGATAATATGCAGGCTGTAGTGAATCTCCGATTCAAAGAAAATATATTAAAATAAAACAATAGTATTGTAGAAAAAATGTTTAACACGTGTTTAGAGTTCTTTCGATCATTATATGCAACTGTAGCATCTCCAATGTGTGCTTGGCAAAAGAGAAACTTGCAAGATATAATCACTGCATGTAGGGTGGCAAAAATTCACGAAATCCAAATTCTTCCCAAATCACATCTCATTCTCGCCTCGAAAAAATCACAACCGACAATTTTTTGACCTGAATTTTCGGGATTTTTCTCGTCCTGATTAATTTCGAGAGAGAGATATGAAATAAAATCTCATCTCGACGGGATTCACGACCCGTCTTGAAATAAAATTATAATATATTTTATTAATAATTTTATTAATAGATTGAACTAAATATTATTGGGTTTCAATCCACTTAAAAATTAACTGTGAACTTAATTTGCATAATTGTTTATTGTTGAAACGATCGAGTTGTAAAATCACAAAATGATATTTTTATTTTTGTGTATTCTTAAAAAAATTAAATCAATAATTTAATTAATTCATATTTATAATTATCTAATCAGAACAAATATGTAGAATAAGAGACAATTTGACAATCAATTTAACAAAATTTATGTAGTAATTTTTCTCCAAAAAATTTATTAATAAATATCCAATGCACGATATGTTGTTCTTTTCTTAACAAAACCTTGAGTAATATCCGAAATATTTTAATATTATATGTTTTAAGTTGGATATTTATTTGTTATTTAGAAATATAATTTTTTAAATAGTATTTTTTTAATAAAATAATCACATTTTGTGTTTTTTTGAACGAAATCTTGAACATGAATACAATTTCAGGATTTACTCTCCCTACTCGGCGGGATTCCGAATATTTGGGTTTCGAAATGTGTCGGATACGGGATCGAAAGAAAAAAGTTCTCCGATTATTTTCGGGACAAAAATTGGATAGATAGTTTATGGGACGTATCCAGACCTTATTCCATCCCTATAACTGCATGCATTATGATGATTATCGAGGATGAACGTAACTTTGATACGCAAATCCAAGATACGATGTAGAAACGGTTGCACATCAAAATATAATATTTCAAAAATTTATTGCTCGTTATTTAAAAATAAAGGGCGCATTTAGTTGGTGTGATAGAATAATATATGGATTGATAATTTGATTGATAATGAATGGATAAATTAAATATGTTATTTGAAAATGTGTTGTTTGGTGTGAATGATTAATTGAATTAGATAATATGTACCTAGTTTGTTTCACTTGATAATTCTATGGATACATATAAAATTTTTGCCGTTTACCGAAAATGCCCTTCACTATTTTTTTTTTTATGAAAAGAGCACCACCAACTCCACCGAAAATGCCCTTTACAATTTTGTCCCACAAGCACCACCGACTCCTCCGGCGGCAGCGCCTCCAAAAACTCCATCAGCGGCCGCGAGTAGTTGGAGTAAGTGCTTAGCTCCGACAGAGGCTGGGTATCGACCCTGGACGCGGCCATGTCCAGGGCTGTCACGCGGAGGTTATGGGTGGAGCAACGCCACCACTTTGTACCAGCACCAGGCTCCATGGCCTGCACCATGGATCAGCACGATGTGCTTTTGTTTGTTATCCTCTTCCATTTATGCATTTCAGATTTTAAAATCTAAAGAAATATTCATTTCTCACTGCAATCTGTGTTGATGCACGTGATGATTCCATATTTTCATCGTCTGAATTATATTAAAATATTTCGGGCCAGACACGCAAGTAGTAATATGAATTGAAGTTGGAATATCAGGGGCAATTTGGTAATGTTGGACCATAATCTAGTTTACTGTATTAAATTGGATTCACAAACCCGTTGCCACCTCAGGATCTGTTCTCCATCTTCAACAGGGAAATATCCCGAGGCTTCGGGATTGGAGGAAAAGTCTAACAAACGAGACAAACGTAGGTTTGCACTTTGCAGCTCTATCCTAGTGTAATCCTATAAACCAAACGCAGCCTTTATAGAGGCTCACTAATCACTATGAAGTGCACTAACAGATCATTTATGAGATTCATATAGTAATTCAATCAATAAAAACTTAGATATTTGTTTTTCATTTTTATTTTATAAGCATATGTTTGTTGTTATGATTGTAATCTACCTTCGTATTATTTTTATGCGTGATTTGTAATTCTTTTAATTAAATTCAATTAAGTAACGAGTTTGAGTATTTAAAATAATAAAACTGGAGAGACAAGACTTATAGCCCATTTGTTTCACTTGTGCGTCATTTAGCGAAAACTCGAATTCGAATTCTCCCTCCGATTTGTGATAATAAAAAAATGAATATTCAAAAGATTTAAAATAATTGCTTAAATAGATTTAATCAGCTATTTGAATTAATTAATAAATTTCAATATAGAAATTAATCAAGATATTAATATTGATATTTTAATTAATGTGTAATAAATATTTTATAGGATAAAATTGTTGTAAATAAATAACACGAAATAATTCAAGAATATTTGTTTTAGGGTAGATTTTAGAGTTGATGAGTTGAAAATGAGTTTTATATTTCATTAAAAATTACATTATTTTGAAGTTAATTTTACACCACGATAGCATAATAAATTGAAGATAACCTTAGCACAAGGTGAAATTATAACGTGGATGAACTATATATTGTCATCGTATATGCGCAAACACAAAACTCTATGATACGAATTTATGATTCAATTTTGTGAGACTATATATTTTATTTAACCCGATTTATGTAAAAAATTATTTTTTATATAATAAACATTATTTTTCATTTCAATTATGAATCGGGTCGATCGATTTCACATATATAAATTATACTAGCCATAGAACGATATTCACAAACTTACCTGGTGGTAATTTTGGGAATAAAGACCATGCGTTGAGTAGAAAAAAAACGTGGATCAGGTTTTTTGAAACGTGAAATAGAAGAGATGTATAAAATATCAAAAAAAATATAAAATAAAAAATTAATTGTAAAGAAAAAGGCTAAAATTGTAAGAAAAAATAGTGTCCTCACACCATCAGTTTCTATAAGCATCTCAACTATTATAAAATAGTAGAGATATGTGAGTCCTAGGGGTGGGCGTCGGGTCGGGTTCCTCGGGTTCGGTAGTTCGGGTCGGGTACCCGAAAAATTCGGGTAGTGAAATTAACTACTCGAACCCGAAAATAAATGTGTACTACCCGACCATTCGGTTACCCGAAAAAGTCGGGTAGTGTCGGGTACCAGAAATTTGGGCAAAAAATATGCTCTTTATAATTCTGATTTACGACATAAAAATATCCTGATTTTTGCACAAAACAACACAAATCTGCACAAGTCAATTACATGAAATCAAAAGCAAATAAGACGACAAGCATTCAGGAAGCCATAGGCCCATAGATACAGGCTTGGAATGAGATAAAGAGGCGCTGAAATCTGTCACATGGATTTTTATATACAGATACAATACTTCCAGCCCCAGGGTTCGTCCGTTTCACTTGCTCACAGTACTCACAAATTATGGTTCGAACTTCGAACTGAAATAGTTAAAAGAGTGTCATAAAATCAAGGTACATAGAATGATAGAAACCTAAATGTGAGCTTCAAACCTTCAATCGGCCGAGAGCGTGACCTTCAAAGACAACACTGCACCATAACAGAAAGATGAAGAGCGTGAGCTTCAAACCTTCAATCGGCCGAGAGCAAGAGAGAGATGGCAGACCGCCGGCCCAGAGACGAAGAATGTGAGACGTGACTCGTGAGAGAGTGAAGAGTGAAGAGCCGCATCTTGTAGAATTAGGGATTTCGTTTCTATCCTCTTCTTTTAGCATAAATAAATATAATAATATATGTATATATTATAATTTATAAAATCTCTTCTATATTGGGTTTTTTTATTTCTAATGTAAATTTAAATAATAAATTTCAAAAATACCGTAAAATTAAAAAAATTTCATAAATACCGTAAAATGCCAAGTCTGACAGCGAACACTCGCCACACCAGCAGCATCCGCTCCATTATTATTTCTGCTGCCCCCACCCACATCTATTAATTTTTCAGAAACAATTTCGTTCATCCATTATTATCTCTACGGCATTTCTTCTTTCTCTTCTCAATTTTAGTTTCTTTGACAGTAGATTTCTCCGTCATCGTTCGTTCGATTGCAAATCCGAGAGTAGTTTTGGAATCCTTGCAACGAGAGTTTTTTTTTACACCAATTTTTCAAGTTTTCTTTGCCATCTCGGAAACATCGTCCGATCAATCGTGTTTTTTTTCACCGTTGTTCATCGCCGCCGATCGTTGTTCAAGCTAGGAATAAAATATTTAGGTTGGTTGGAGCTCTATTTCAAAATTTGAAGGTAAATTCGAGATTAGGGTTTTGAAACTTGGGTGTTTTGGTTTAATTGAGTTACTATAATTGAATATGTTTAATTGTTATTTGTAGGTACTTAAAAAAAATGCCATTTAAAGGTATGGATTATTTTTCAGAATTTTTTAAAGCATTATTTTGAATTTTAAGTTTATTTTAATAATATGTTTTAGTATATATTTCAAATTTCTTCTTCTTTATAATTAAATATATTATATTAATATAATAAAATTAAATGTATTAATAATAAAGAATAGTTAAGCTCCCTTCCTCCAAGACTGGAATCAGGAAGAGTAGGTGAACATTTGTAGTTGTTGGTGGATGTTATTATAACTAAAATTAAATTAATAATATTTCAAATAATTATTTTAAATTTTATTGATAATATTTATTTATTTACTCAAATTCGTAATGCATAATTAAATTATTTATTACTTATTTTGTTATTATTTGTTCAAATTTATATATTTTATTATATTGTTATAATTATCTATTGTAACGATAAAAAAATATTTATGATAATATTTATTATGTTTATCAAGTGTGTAAATATAATAATATTATTTTAAAATCATTATACTTACATAAATATATAGATTTTAAACCAAAATATTAAAATATCTAATCAAATTTTAAAATTTGAAATATCTAATCAAATATCATATTTTGAACCAAAATTATAATATATATACCATTAATGAATTTTTTTATACAAATATATGTAAAATTAACTAAAATTAAATTAATAATATTTCAAATAATTATTTAAAATTTTATTGATAATATTTATTTATTTAATTATTCAAATTTGTAATTAATTTACACTAATTACACCTAAATTACCTCCTAATTACCCTACCCTATTCACGTCCAAACCCTTCCCATCCGCCTCCACCCCCTTCCGCCTTCATTTTCACGTTTCCACCAGCAGCATAAATCTTATAATATATATATATATATATATATATTTCAATCTAATAATATATATTCTATATTTATATAGTATATCAATAATAAGGTAATATGCGATCAAAAAAATAATAATAAGGTAATATATATGCATATATATCTAATATAATAACAATAATAAAGTTTATATATATATATATATATATTGTTATATGCATAGATTAAAATTTATTATATTTTATTTTATTTTTATGTTTTGTTATTTTGTAATTTTATAATATGTGTTTATTGGTTTGCATTATATAATTGTTAGTATATTTGTCAGGATGACAATAAATCGAGGGTCAATAGATTTCAGTGTGCTATATTTACAAGCAACACATATGTCGTCAGAAGTTTCCACAAAAACAATTGATGACATAGTTCGAGTCAAACGATTCGATAATTTGATTTGGCAGTTATTTAATGATCATGGTCTGCACAGTCGTGTGATTGCATATTTAAATAACATTGGGTTTATGGTGTTTTGCTGTGTGGATCTCGGCAATATGATAATCATTTAATTACTGCTTTGGTTGAACGATGGCGACGTGAAACACATACCTTTCATTTTAGATGTGGTGAAGCAACCATCACTTTACAGGATATTTTCATTATTTGGGGTCTGCCTATTGATGGTGAGCCTGTAATTGGTATAGATGTTTCACACAGAGTTGAAGAGTGTCAGCATATATATTTGAATTTATTGGGATTTACGCCACTGACGTCGCATTTCAAAGGTGGTCACTTATCGATGACCACTTTATATGAGCATTGCATGGCTGCACATATCGATGATAATAGTCCAGAAATAGATGTTGTAAAATATACCCGTTGTGTAGCATTAATGATTATTGGAGGAATCATGGTTCCAGATTATCAAGGAGGATCTGTTAGATTGATTTTTTTGCAACTACTTCGGGATATTGAACGCATCAGATCTTATAGTTGGGGAAGTGCAGTTTTGGCATTTCTATATCGTGAGTTATGCAATGCAACACGGATAGGAAAAGCTATAATATCCGGGCCTCTATTTATCCTACAGGTATAAATTTTTAAGTTCATCTAATATCATATTATAATAATTTTTAATTTAATTTATTACTGATGGCAGATATGGGCATGGAGCAGGATTACATTTGTTAATCCTGATATGAATGGATTATCTCTGACTGTGCGTCAAAATGAATTCGAGGAAAATATTCCATATGCTCCTTATGGTGCACGGTAATATTTGAAAAATATTAGCATTGTATAAATTACAAATTCATTTTGTAATAATTTTAATAATATTTTTTTGTGTAGGTGGTCAAATGTGTTTAGTTACACTCATTCACTAACGCACGCTATTAGAATTATAAGGGATTGCTTCGATCGTATGACTAATGTCGAGGTGTGTTATTGGATTATTGAAACTTTACAATAATTATATTAATTTATATTTATTAATTATAATTGATTTTATTATTATTATGCAGTTTAACTGGATAGTTTACAACAAAAAAGATGTTGATGTTAAAGCGATCATTAGTACATACGATAATAGAATCTGGCGATGTATTTGTCCTCTGATTTGTTTTGATATTGTGGAGATGCATCGTCCTGATCGGGTCTTGAGGCAGTTCAAAATGCGACAATCTATTCCTAGGCCTGCAATTGACAACGATAACCTACACAATGTTAATAGAACAGGTCATCGCAACATAGATTGGAGAGAGTATCATAAAGATGCAATTATTTTTTGGAATGAAAAATTGAGTAATGTTGCCCGAGGCGAACACCACGGAAGATCTAGGCAAGTCGATGATGATTACTTTCCATGGTTTGATCGCATTACTGTACGGTTTATATCGCCTGCAGTAACTGGGCTTGGTTTTAGGCCATATCAGTCGAATTTAGATACTGGCGGACACATTAATATTCCACAAAATTTTAGTGTGACATCTCCTGATTCACATCAGTCATCATCGGGGTTTGTTCCTCCTCGGCCATCTGGTGAGTTCTACAACGCGGGTCCATCTGGTGGGTTCGACAACGCAGGGCCATCTGGTGGGTTGTACAATACCGGACCATTCGGTGGATTTTACAGTGCAGGACCATCTGGTTCATATGTTGATGTCGGTTATCATACTCCATTTTGTGAAAATATCCAAAGTTTTACAGATATTCTTAATACCGGTCAACGCAATACTCTGGCTCTTGAAAGAAACGTTCCGTCACCTGTAATATTCCCTAGTTATTCAGATGAGCAACAAGAGAGGACTGAAAAAATTGTTGATGCTCCTGTTGTGCGTAGAGGACAACGTAGACGTAGACCACCTACTTGTGGTACCGGTGGTCATTTGTATAACTGCAATTGTCATGAACAATCATGATTTTTTTTTTGTGTTATAGAAATTGATAATTAGTTATGCATGTGATTTTTGTTTTTTTTTTCTTTTCGTATGAGTTTTTTTTTTAATTACACCACAATTATTTTAAATATTTTATTAAGTTGATTCAAACAAATATGAAGAAAAATGCTAGTAGTGTAATAGATCAATGCATTTAACCAATATCAAATACATATCTTATTCAAATGCATACATTATATGACAAAATTATAAAACACATATGCTACCTACAAACATTTATTTGTTATACATTTTTCGTCAAGCAATCTATTGTCCACGTTCATCTTATGCACCTGAAATACAAAAAATAGACATATACAAATTAAAATATATTACAAGACATATTTTTAGCAACAAATTAGATTTCCAAAGTTTATACCTGTTAGTTCTTCGTTGTTGTCTCTCTCTCGCTACCGGCCTGTCCATCTCGTTTCTTAGTCGAGTCGTTGTATCCCTACCTGCTCTTCTTCTTTCACGTCTAACTGGGTTGTGTTGCAACTCAAAAGGTAGGACGATGCCAATATCTTTCATCTGCAAGAGGTTCAAATTTTCCTTCATACGTTGCGAGGTACTCCGATATATTGTACCATGGCTGCACAAGTGTCGTGGGATCTAACGAGTGCCATTTAGCGGTGCAAATAGCATGAGAACATGAGATGCCGAAAATTGTCCATTTACCACATGAACAATCTGTTGTTCATATTCTCACCACTTGCATGTGTTGTCCGTGACTTGGCCTTCCTTCGGTCGCAACCTGAGCAGTTTGTGATTGTACATCATATTTAACAACACGATGTTCACTAGATTTCTTTGCCCATTCCTCATACTTTCGCCGTGCATAATCTAACCACAATTGATTTTCCTGAACCATACGTTGACCTTTCGTCACATGTTCAATGAATTATTGGACACATCTCAGAAGGTTCAAGTGTACTATTGCAGATATAGGCAGTCTACGAGCTCCCTTCAACACACTGTTTAAGCACTTGGACATGTTGGTCGTCATCACTCCACGACGCCAACCTCCGTCATGGGCCATACTCCATTTTTCCTTTGATATTCCATCCAAATATCTGTGTGCCAAAATATTTTTTGTTCTTAATTGCCTCCATTGTTGCATCAAATTTACAAATTTGATGTTGACTCCCTGCTTTCCAGCATAAATCTTTCATATGCACATCTTTGAACCTGGAATTAAAATTTGAGCACACGTGCTGCAAACAAAAACGATGCACACCTTGTGGAGGTTTGAAATATGGTAGATCTTCAACGGCTCGCACGATTCCCTTGTGCCTATCAGATATCAGACACACACCATTTTTGCCACATACAACATGCCGTCCAACATTTTCCAAAAACTATTTCCAGGAATCAGACGTTTCTTCATCCACAATTGCAAAAGCCAATGGTAGAACTTGATTGTTAGCATCCAGAGTGACAACGATCAACATTTTGTGTTTGTACTTTGTGTACAAATGTGTACCGTCGACACTAATAATTTTTCGACAGTGTCGAAATCCATTAGTACACGGCTTGAACGCCCAAAAACAATAGTTCAATGTTTTTTATTTCTTCATTGTTTCTGAGATGCTTCCAGTCGACAATTGTTCCAAGATTGTATTTGCAAAGAGCACGCATATATTTCGGTAGTAATTGAACAGAGCTCTCCCAAGTTCCATAAACAATTTCCACTGCACGTTTCAGACTCCGCCACGCCTTCGTATACATGATTTGATATCCATATTTATCTTTCACACTCTCTATTATATATTTAATCTCATATAAAGGATCACATCGTACAATGCCCAATAGTGTATGTGCAACCATATCACTATTCAAGTTGTGATGATCTATGCCGACGTTGGTTGATATACATGTATGAGGCCTACCATATCTGGTTATTTTCCAATAACCTGTTTTCTCCTTGAAAGATGCGCGAAGACCCCAACGACATCTGACGGTGGAAGAATAATTTTTGCATTGAATTTTTCATAAAATGCGTGTGCTCTCAACAACAAGATATTCATGCCTAGAAACTCTGACCGAATAATCCTTCACAGATGCAATTAGATATTTTTTATCCTTGAAAACCATGTTTACACATAGTTCTCCTCTATCCTCATTATAGTATCTTGTCCGCATGTCATGAGGTACGCCAATAGAATCAGGAATCTCTTCTCCAAAATATGTATTGAAAAAATATGGCATATCAGAAGTGGTAGAAAAGAAAGGAACATCTTGCCTCTGTAATTTCTGACGAGGTGGTGGACGAGATGATGTTTTCTCATCAGTATTAGCATGGATATTCACATGTACATCATCATTCACATCTTCAACATCGTCATCATCTTCTTCCTCAGACTCCCCGTATGACATATCTGGCTCTGTATCGCTTCTCTGGACATCTTCGTTTTCACTCCTAGGATCATCAACACGTGGCACAAAGTTTTGAATTTCTGAATTCCAATTTACTTCACCAGAATTTTGTTCCCAAACACGTGTACTTTGCGGCCAACTTGCAGGATCAGGTTCGCATGTGTCGGCGATATATTGATCCCATGATCCACTTTCAGGATAAATATACATGTTGTCCATTCCTTCGGTGACATGTAAAATATCCGATTCTTGGTCGACATGACCAACGTGATGGTCAATTTGATTTGCTTCCACGTACAAATGCAATATACGTATATTGGGAGATTGCATCATAAACTCTAAAGCGTTGTCATCGACAAGATTGACTTGAATTTCATGCCAAGATGAATTTTCCATGAAAGAATATTTCGTTGATAATTTGATAGTAAAAGTAGTTGGATCAATCCTCAATATTTGATGCACGGCTTCAACCAACTCGGACAAAGTAATGGAACGTAGAACTCGCATCGGTCTAGTATAAGGAATACTATACACAATCGATCCACTATCCACAATAATATGACCACCAAAATATAAAAATATATCAATGTTTTCCGACATGATTTTTTTAAATAAAAATGAAACACGGAGAAAAGAAACGAGAAAATTTTAAAGAGATTGATATTTTTATGAGTGATATTCGAATAACATTTGTGAACATATATATAGTAATTAATACGCGTAAAATTAATTGTTTACACGTTAAATTAATTATTTACGCGTTAGATGATATATTTAATTGTTTAAGCGTTAAATTATTTTATTTTACACGCAAATACTACGCAAATGCTATGCGTCAACACGTTTTCTTTAATCATTTTAAGTGTTAAATAATTTAAAATAATTTTAAATTTGGCAGCGTCCGCGTCTCGTGGCAGAGGACGATGCCTACGTGTACACAATCGTCCGCTGTCATATTTGGAGTTTTACGGTATTTGTGAAATTTTTTTGATTTTACGGTATTTTTGATTTTTTTTTTTTTACATTAAAAATAAAAAAAACCCCTTCTATATTAGTTTGAGGCCTAGATAATAACTACTTGTGTTATGTTATGGCATACCAAATTTTGTCTCCAAAGTACCCTTACCCATAACTACCATTATTCCTTTATACACGACTAAAATTTAATTTATATGCACATATCGTGTGCATAAGTTTACTAATATATATATATATGTATGTATGTCGGGTACCCGACTAATTTTCGGGTAGTGAAATTTCTACCCGACACTAACCCGATCAAAAATATTCAGGTTCGAGTAACTACCCGAACACGACATTTTCACAAAATTAACCGACCCGATCGGGTTTATCCGATCAGATACCCGACCCCGAAACGCCAATATATAAACATACGACAGTCTCACAAGATAATTACTTACAAGAAAATATGTAACTTTTGATTTTGTCAGTTTTATGAAATTTATATGTTTTGCTTTAAGAAAATTTACATTCGATAAAAACTATCACATAAAACCAAATTTAGAACTCGTTTGGTTGGGAAAATCAATATGCTAAAAGATTTTTTTTGAAATATGTATTGTCTGTTTACAAAAGTTATTTTAAGCCGATGAGGCCTTAGTCTACTGGTTGAGGCCGAGGCCCTGAGCCATATGGTCTTAGGTTCGATTTTCGCTGATTGTGGATAGATTTCCTAATTTATTTAGGTAGAAAACAGTTTATTTGTAATTTTTTTGCTCAAGATAAGCAAGTCTCGAGTCCATGCTCAAGTCTCGTCGGTTGTGTTGATAATTTAATTATATCGTTGTACTCTGGCTTCACATTGTAATCGTACTCTAAAAAAAACAAAAGTTATTTTAAAAAAAATCATTTAAAAAGTGTTTTTTTAGAAATAATATTTTTTTTGATTTTTTGGCTTCTATTTCTTGTTCTATTTTAAAATCAAAACAAACGAGCTACACGCAAATCTCGTGGCCGTAGGATCTTCAATCGATGCTACTCTGAGGGTATTGTCCTCAAAGTGATCTGGACGGACCAGATCACATCAGCAGATCAAGTCATGATCTGCTGTGCGATCTGGTCCGTTTAGATCAAGTCAGGGTAGCTATCCCGAGGATAGCATGAACTGATCCAAAGCTCGGTTTGGTCGATGCTACCCTGAGGGTAGTGACCTCAAAGTGATCTCGACGGACAAAATCACATCAGCAGATCAAATCATTTGATCTGCTGTACGATCTGGTCTGTCTCGGTCAAGTCAGGGTAGTTATCCTGAAAATAACATGAACTGATCCAAAGCTCGGTTTGGTCAAAAGCACTTTTCAACCTATTTCGAAACATAAAAAAAAAATGAACTTATCTTTATTTAAACATACTTTTTATTTAGAGCTTTTTTGTATCAATTATTGACGGTTAATAACAGCAAGAAGATTTCTTTCGATATTATTTAAAATTTGTTTATCTAACTCCACTCCAGCTCAATTAATGGTCAACGAGTGAATATTTTTCATTAACAGAAAAACGATCGAGATTTCAATTTTCAAATTTCAATAATGTAGGTTTTAATTTCCCCAAAATATTGTATCTAGGGATTCTGCTACACATCTCAGTCGGAGAAGCAGGCGGCGAAGGAAGATGACGGTGGCGGCGGGGATTGGGTACGTGCTGTTAGCCCTGGGGCCATCTCTTTCGCTCTTCGTCGCCGTTATTTCTCAGAAACCCTTCCTGATACTCACTCTTCTGTCCAGGTTTCTTCTTTTTTTTTTTTGGATTGATCGTATTCGTCGTGTATTTCGTGGAATGATTGGTCACCATTTTGGTATCTGATTGCTAATTTATCTTCTGCTGGTTATTGCAGTGCATTAGTGTGGTTGGTGAGTCTCATTGCGTTATCGGCAATCTGGAGAGCGTTTCTACCGTTTGTGACAGTGTCTGTTTGGCCATATGCTCTCCTCATTTTCTCTTCTGTGGCATTTCAAGAAGCCCTACGCGTTCTCCTGTGGAGACTCTACCAGTAAGTGCGATTCATCAACTATTCGTCTTGGGTAAAACTATGATAACGGGTCATTGGATGTTGCGCTAACAGCGCCACTCGAGCCAAATTTGTTCCTGCATTCCATCTGCCACCATTAGCTTTGTTTTTAGATAACTCTGAGTATTGATTGATGTGACTTCTATTATGAATAAAAGATGAGGCTTGTGAGCTGCTTTACTTGAGCTCGGAATTTTTCAATATTGTTTGAAAACTAACTAGCCAGCTCAGGAGATTGCGATAACTATCATTATTTATTTATACTGAATGTGTACTATATAATTTATACCAATTTAAAGTAGTGTTTGCAACCTCTAAAAATTTGTGAAGAAAATCTTCATAATCACTTATTTTTAAAGGTTGCAAACATTACCTAAATATCACAACATATGGTTCTTAGAATCTCATGGATCCATGCACAATTCACTGCTTACTACCCCACTTGAATGTAACTTCCACATGTAATTGGGATTGGATTTCAAACAGAGATTTCATTTTGGGTGTGTCTCTATTGAATCCGATCCATTTATATGATTTCCTTATGCATAACAATGGCATGATAGTTATTGACAATCTATTCCAGCTTTTCTGATCTGGATGTGCACCAAAAAGTGTTATGGAGCTGCTATTTTCTGCTCCTCATGCATAGTCGCGTTTCTGTAACTGGTTTCTATCGCTAATATAATCACTGGTCTCGCAATATTTATTTATTTATTTATTTTTCTGTGGACTTTTATTAGGAAGATGGAAGTTATACTTGATGCTTTTGCAGATAGGGTCTCCAAGCCTCGGCTTTTTATTACAGATAAGATGCAAATTGCTCTTGGTAAGTGTTGCATGTACCTATATGTGCGAGTTTGGTAGTTACCCTCCTACCCTGAATAAATTTCTTAAATCGGATTTGACTAATTAAACTAGTAATTTATGTTCAAAATCTGTTCGATTTTAAAATAAAGAAAAAATTAATGTTCAAATAAATTTCTCAAACATGATTTTAAACAAATCATATTGTTTCAGTTTTGCAAAAAAAAATAAAAATGTAAAGGCATCAATTGAACAAAATAGGTTTCAAAATCCAAAAGTAATATTGCATAATTTAAATGTTCATTTGATAAAATAAGAAATAATTCCTTTAATAAAATGATTCAAATTCTAGGTGAAAACACTTGCAGGCTCATTCAATTGCTAAGTTTATGTGTTCTCTACTTTTTATTGTTCTTTATCTTAAAGGCTTCAATTGCGCTAGCCAAGGCACAAGGTACACATCTATGTGATTTATATGCATTGTGCACATCCCCAAGTATACAAATCAATGTCCTGATAAGCTGTTGGTTATAAGAAAATAAAATTGAACTTCGTCAATCACATTCTTGTCAAAGGCACAAAAGGCACTACACAAGGCACAAAGTACACATGTATGCAATCTTGTGCTTCTTTCTAATCATGGTGCTGACCTGCACTTGGGGTGAGCACCTTTCTGCACAAGATATATGTGATCTTGTGCCTCTTTCTGGTCATGGTGCTGGCCAGGATTTGGGGTGAGCACCTTTCTGCACAAGATGGTGCTGACTTTTTTTACACATATATGTGATCTTGTGCCTCTTTCTGGTCATGGTGCTGGCCAGGACTTGGGGTGAGCACCGGAAACAGTCCCCATTTTCAGATTTTTGTAGCCCAGTGGTTTATGATCTGTAACAACGTTGTGTTGTTGGGACAATCCTTACGATGCATTCAGTTTCTTATAGGTTTTTCTGTCTTTCTATTTTTAAATGCTGATCATTACACACCTGATTTGCAGCTGGTGGTATGGGTCATGGTGTGGCACATGCTGTCTTCTTCTGTGTTAGCCTTCTAACTCCTGCATTTGGACCTGCAACATATTATGTTGAAAAATGTTCACATATGCCATTTTTTCTGGTCTCTGGTAAGTACTTTGTTGCTTGCAAAACCACCTGGTTCAAACTATATGTTAAGTGTCATTAAAACCTAAATGGTTTATCATTTTATTTTTGTTGAAGACAGTTTACATGTAGCCTTCACTTAACCCGATTGGACCTAATATGATGTGACATGTCATGTTGATTTAAATAACCAAGGTTGACAATTTCTAAGCTTCTCTAGTAATATCATTTGAAGTTGAAGTTAGCTAATTGGTGACATTCATTTGACAATGTTTAGATCTATAACTTTTATCTTCAAGCAAGTCAATCCACATGCTTTTTTAGCTGGAAAATTGGAAATTTTATTTTATTTATTTATTGTCTGCAGCGACTATAGCTCTTGCATTTGTTACAATCCATACCTTCTCAATGGTAATTGCTTTCAGTGGATACTCAGAAGGAAACAAAATGGACCAATGCATTGTTCCTGTTGTTCATATTGCTTCTGGAATGCTTGTAAGGACTATTCACTATTCTTGTCCCTTATAAATATTTACTTACAATTTTACTTGTGGCGTCTGAACTATACTTCTTTTGGCAATATATATGTGTGCGTGTGTGCATGTATAACAACATTTTTTTGTGTGTGCGCATGTATAACGACAGTTCTTCTGCAAGACAAGCAGTTTTTAGCCATATTTATCGAGCACTCTTCCGCTATTTAACCGCTTGTCGATTATAATGTGAATCATGTCATCCTGAACAAGTCCATAGATCAAGCTTATTTTAACCTAACGCAAAAAATATCCTGTGAAATTTCAAGTCAGTAGCTGGAGACCAACTGTATTTCTTGAAACTTTTAACTAACTTTTGGCTCCTCGACAGACATTGATCAATCTTGCATCGGGGGGCTGCATCGTTGGTATACCTCTGCTTTATGTCATGGCAATATTTACTTTGGTACATTGTGGGAAAACGGTCTGGAGGAGACTACCCGAGAACCGAAGCAGGCAAGAAACTTGAGCTCCAACTCAAAGTAGGTTCCTCTCTTGACTGCTGTAGAATAGTACCCTATGTATTTTAATTTTAGAGGGTCGCATACTAAAATGATCAATATCAGGCATCTGATTTACCTTGGTGTGCTGAGAGGACTGAAAATTCCATGTATGTCCGAGATTTTGTTTGTGTAATGCTTGCTGGGTACTGCAATCAAATGCCCTGGTTCAGACGATTTGGTATTTTGATATTTTCAGTATATGTGTATGTATAGAATTGCTTGAGCCTTTTGTTTTTGGGCAATTGACTTGTCACGAAAGTTGACATATTTTATTTATAATAATAATAATAATAATAATAATAATAATATCTTAAGCCAATGAGCCCTTGACCCAATGGTTAAGGGTGGGGCCCTGAGATCAATTGGTCTCAGGTTCGATTCTCTTTCCTAATTTATTTAGGTAGACTTATCTCGACATTGTATTTGTACTCTAAAAAAAAAAATATATTTTAAAAATTATAAGCTTTACCCCATCAAATTTTAGTATGAATTATGATTTTTTTTTAATAAAAACATTCATAGAATTAATTACTCCAATCTTGAGATACCAGTACAGAAACCAAGACGGCACATTACCATACAACCATTCTAAGCAAGATAAAGAACTAATGGCTTCCTGAGCTAACGAATGAGACATCCTATTATAGCCTTGCGTCTCATATGATTTAATGAAAGAAATCTGGGCGATTTAAGACCATCACGAACCTCCACGATTAAATTATCAATCAACCCAAGGTTCTTTCCATTTTGATTCACCTCTTGAACCGCTGTAAAGAGTCCCATAAGATACAAACTCTAGAGAAATCATGAAGAACGCAGAACTCCATTCCGAAACGAATAGCAGCCAATTCAGCAGATTTCACCAACCTTGCGTATGAAATAATATTGGCTTTTGCACCAAGAACCACATCATTACAATCACGCACCACCACCCCAACGCTAAACAGGTTCCAACACCATCAACTGCATCATCTACATCCAATCTCTCATGATCAAATAATGGCGGTTTCCAACTCCTATCAGACTGGATCACCGGATTTATCAACGATTGAAGACCCGTACCGCAAACAGTCCTATAAGCTTCCAACAACGACAATAACCAATCAATCTTTATAACCTTTCTCTGGCTATTGGCATCGTGATTGTGTTTGCACACTTCCACCCACATCTTTTTTTTTTTTTCATTAAATTCATTATTGCCCAACCACAAACCACAAAAAGCTCCTTCTGCACCTGTTTCAAAACATTCCAAAAAATAGAGTTTTTCCATATATTTCGAATCCCATCACAATACAAAAGGCATGACTGGTAGTAGCATGATAAAATCTGCACAAAGAACAAATTCCATTCGTAGGCACATGTCTCAACATCAGAATTTATGTTTGTCGGAATAAAATCTCTTGATGCTCTCTGTCGGAAACACTCAGCAAGTGGGCGCCAATCGATCATATCAAAATATATACATATATATATTTATTTCAAAATCTCATGAATTAATTCAAAGCATAAACATTTCATATCATGTTTCAACATAGCATAACATGAACATCGTTATAACATAATTAACATGACATAACATAGCATAACATAACTTTGGCCAGACACTGAAATTCCTCTCATTATTCGTGGCTAACTGATCAGTCCCCTATGTGTAATCCCTCTAAGGGGTGAGGTCATAGAACAGTTATTATTACCCATCGCATTAGGGCCATAACATAACATGGTTCAAAAATTTTATTTCCACTCTTAATTTGAGTCATAACAGTGTCAAACATATTTTTAACAAAATCTCATCATGAATAATATTATATAACAACATCCAACAAATAACATGAACGATCGAAATTTTAAAGCATACATATTATTTTAAAACATAAGCCCACTTACCGTTTTATACGTGCGAGATCAAAAATTTGGATTGATAAGCAACCTTCGAGTTCCAAATGAAATTCTCGAAATTCAGCCTAATTTCTCGAATTTGCTCGTTTGACCAACTTAGCAACCTTTATTTCAATATCTCTATTTCTAATTCTCGAAAGCTTCTGACCAACTTTGATAAACTTTTCTTTCCCCAAATCCCTAGGCCTTTTTCTCAAACAAAAGCTGATAACTTCAAAAGCTAATTTGCTACATTCTTCCCATGTAAATATGGAGAACAAGTGGACAAATCCCTCGAATTTAATTGCTAGATGGTTTCGAAAATATGGTGAGAAATTGTGTGAGATTTTTGAAGAGGTCTTGTGGCTTTATATAGGAGAGGGTGACGAGATATGGGGTTGAAAATGGAGTGATTTGTTGCTCCTATTACGAAAATAAAATCAGCTTGAAAGGGAATAAAAATTCTGTCAATAAATCAACTTGATTTAATTGCTTAAATAAGTTGATTTGTATCCAAGTTGTTCAATCTCAAAGAAAAAGGAAAGATTACCTCTTCCAAGTTTGGTGGATCATTCCTAAATTGAAAAAACTTGTTGGCCAAGTTCCGAGTTTTCACATTCTTTCCTCCTTATTAAAAGTTTCGTCCTCGAAACTTGGATTAACTGAGTTGTCTAATATGCCCAATAATGTTCAAACTTAAATAAAAAAAATCATAACTTAATTTAGAAATCCAAATGTCAAACTTAAATTACAAAAATCTAACTTGACAAACTTAAATAAAAAAAAAGCATAAGTTGTCAAACTTATATCCCAAAAATCAATCTAACTAAAACCAATAAGTTACTACCAAAATCCATCAAACTTAAATCCAAAATTAATCAATATCAAACTTTATATTGCCTATTCAGCATAAATATTAATCTTAAGTAGTTCTTCTCCATTCTAACCTCAAGCGGTTCTTTCTCATTTTAAATCCTAGTTTCCAATCAAGATCATATATTCTAAATTCTAATATCCCATCAAGATCATGAACCTGGTTTTTTTTTTGATATCATTTCTGTCACGCCCCGCTCCCGGGGTCGGGTTACATCGGCGTTGCTTTCAAATAAAATTCGAAAACAACCAGCCTCATAGTACATTATAAACCAAACCAGTCTATTATCATAAATAAATTTCAAACATCGTCTTTACATCTCGATAAATTCAAAAATAACAAAACAAATGTGGAAGCGTCTAAAAACTTAATAACAAAATATTATTGTGAAATCCCAAAATGAAATAACGAAATTCAATATTAGTGCTCCTCTATCACAATCCCCAAAACATATCCTGTTCTCGCTCTTCTAAATCATCAACTTCATCATCTGGAATGGGAAAAATAAGGGGTGAGTGTTTTGGGAAACACTCAGCAAGTGGAGGCCGATCAATCATACCAAAATATATACATATATATATTTATTTCAAAATCTCATGAATTAATTCAAAGCATAAACATTTCATATCATGTTTCAACATAGCATAACATGAACATCATCATAACATAATTGACAAGACATAACATAGCATAACATAACTTTGACCAAACACTGAAATTCCTCTAATTATTCGTGGCTAACTGATCAGTCCCCTATATGTAATCCCTCTAAGGGTGAGGTCATAGAACGGTTATTGTTACCCATCGCATCAGGGCTATAATATAACATGATTCGAAAATTTTCTTTACACTCTTAATTTGAGTCATAACAGTGTCAAACATATTTTTAACAAAATCTCATCATGAATAATATTATATAACAACATTCCAACAAATAACATGAACGATCAAAATTTTAAAGCATACATATTATTTTAAAACATAAGCCCACTTACCGTTTTATACGTGCGAGATCAAAAACTTGGATTGACAAGCAACCTTCGAGTTCCAAATGAAATTCTCGAAATTCAGCCTAATTTCTCGAATTTGCTCGTTTGACCAACTTAGCAACCTTTATTTCCATATCTCTATTTCTAATTCTCGAAAGCTTCTGACCAACTTTGATAAACTTTTCTTTCCCCAAATCCCTAGGTCACTTTCTCTAACAAAAGCTGATAACTTCAAAAGCTAATTTGCTATACTCTTCCCACGTAAATATGGAGAACAAGTGGACAAATTCCTCGACTTTAATTGCTAGATGGTTTCGAAAATATGGTGAGAAATTGTGTGAGATTTTTGAAGAGGTCTTGTGGCTTTATATAGGAGAGGGTGACGAGATATAGGGTTGAAAATGGAGTGATCTGTTGCTCCGATTACGGAAATAAAATTAGCTTGATAGGAAATAAAAATTCTGTCAATAAATCAACTTGATATAATTGCTGAAATAAGTTGATTTGTATCCAAGTTGTTCAATCTCAAAGAAAAGGAAAGATTACCTCTTTCAAGTTTGGGAGATCATTCCTAAATTGAAAAAAACTTGGAGGCCGAGTTCCGGGTTTTCACACTTTCTATAAGAATACTCGCACTTTGGGAGGTATACGGAGTTCCCAAATTAGTTTCCACCATCTTTGAAAAGAATGTAGATACTGTTTTTGTCTGGGTGAGAAACATTGAAATGGATTGGTTCGGATTTTCATACAAACTTTGAATCAAGTCATATTTTTATAGGTTTTTTTTAAATGACGAACCAATGCAGACCAAGTGACCAACATAATTAAAAACCAAACCAAACCTAAAATTTCGGTTTGGTTATGCTTAGCTTGGTTTTGTTGATGGATTTTAAAATTAAATATTTTTCAAATGAAATATTATATTTATATTATAAATTTAGCATAAAAAAATAAAAAATATAAATCTTCAAAAGTCTTTCAACTTCAGAAAAAATTCCACGATCAATGTTCTCACTTGTAACGACATATATCTCTTACAAATAGTAAAAGATATTAGAAATATATCTTTCTTGATATTGTGTATATCTTTTTGTATATTTTTATTTATTTTGTTTTCTTTATCTCTATATCGTAAGATTGTATATAAACATACTTTGTATCTTTATTTGATAATATATGAAAATATATTCTCCAAATCGTTTCTACATGGTATCAGAGCCCAAGCCCACCGTGTGTGTTGGACCGCCCATAATTGGGCTGCATATAGTTAGGCCACCCGTTAATATCTTCATGCTTCGGATGTTCATTTCTGGGCGTGTGGTGGGTGTGTTGAAATATTGTCCCACATCGATAGGATATAGTTCCTGAGAGCCCTTAATATAGACAAGGGCAACCCTCATATCTTGAGCTAGCTTTTGAGGTAAGTTAGGTCCAAGTCAATTTCTAACATTGCTCTGGTACGCCGCTTGGATCGCCTGTAGAGGACTTTGTGTCGTTGATTCTTCTCCTGTTGAACCTTCTACCCACACCTGGCTCCACCTCTTCATCGCCCTACGCCCCCCGTTGTCCCGCCCATGCCCGAACCCTCCGTGGCTGTACGACCACCCCCCGAGCCACCAACCACCCACATCACTCCACCTGCCGAACCACCGCCTCCCCCACCTGCTTCCAAAGCTCATCCCATGGTTACCCGTTCCAAAAATAATATTTTCCGAACACATCCCCGCTTCGGTCTCACTACTATCACTGACACTGCCCCATCTAAGCCCACATCGCATACTCTTACTCTCAAGGATCCTCGTTGGAGTGCTGCCATGTCTGAGGAGTTTGACGCGCTTCTTCGTAATGGTACTTGGGATCTTGTTCCGTCCGATATGGCCCAGAATATTGGTTGAAAATGGGTCTTTCGGCTTAAGAGGAAGTCTGATGGTTCTATTGATCGCTACAAGGCCCATCTGGTTGCCAAGGGTTTTCATCAATGTCCAGGTCTTGACTTCACTGACACTTTTAGTCATGTGGCAAAACCCACTACTGTTCGCATTCTCCTGTCCCTGGCTGTCTCCAATAGTTGGTCTCTTCAACAAATGGATGTGAATAATGCATTTCTCTAGGGTCAGCTGGACGAGTGTGTTTATATGGCTCAGCCGCCTGGTTTTGTTGGCTCTGATTTTCCGACGCATGTCTGCAAGTTAAACAAAGCAATTTATGGCCTTAAACAGGCACCCAGGGCCTGGTACACGACACTTTATCATTTTTTGATCAGTCTTGGCTTTGTTGCCTCTCTGGCTGATAACTCCTTATTTATTTTTTGTTCTGGCAGTGTCATCATGTATCTTATTGTCTATGTCGATGATTTAATTCTTACAAAAAATGAGGCAGCTGCCCTTTAGATATACATTGATAAGTTGGGTGCTCGGTTCTCCATCAAGGATCTGAGTTTTCTCTCTTATTTTTTTGGGTGTTGAGGTTGTTACCACTTCAGGGGGCCTTTTCCTATCTCAGCGAAAATATCTCCTTGATATTCTCGCCAAGACAAACATGGTTACTTCGAAACCTGTCTCCACGCCTCTTGCCACGACTGCTCCTCTGCATCTCTTGGATGGCTCGCCCCCTGCTGATGCTACCCTATATCGCCAGGTCATTGGTAGTTTGCAGTATCTCTGCTTTACTCGCCCGAATATTGCCTTTGCCGTTAATAAGCTGTCTCAATTCATGCATGCTCCCTCTTCTCTACATTGGGGGGCGACCAAGCGACTCATCCGTTACCTTAATGTCACTCGTTCATATTGTCTAATGCTTCGCTGCTACAATTCATCACCTCTTCACGTCTTTTGTAATGCTGATTGGGCGGGTGATGTTGATGATCACATCTCTACTGGTGTGCATATCGTTTTCCTGGGTCCTAATCCCATTTCATGGTGCTCTCGCAAGGAAGTTTCTGTTGCTCGTTCCTCTATTAAGACTGAATATCGTGCCATTGCATCCACTGTTGCAGAGCTACAATGAATTCGGTCGCTGCTTGATGAACTCGGCCTCAATACTGTCAACTCACATACTTCTATCTAATGTGACAATGTTGGGGCTACCTATCTCTGTGATAATACATTTTTCACTCTCGCATGAAACATATTGCTCTGGATTATCACTTTGTTCGTGAGCTGGTTCAAAGTCGTAAAGTTCGTCTCTCTCATGTCTCCTCCTCTGACCAGCTTGCTGATGCGTTGACTAAGCCTCTTGCTAGTACGCGTCTTCGACTCATGTGTTCCAAGATTGGTGTCTCTCCACATCCACCATCTTGAGGGGACCTATTGAAAATATATCTTTCTTAATATTGTGTATATCTTTTTGTATCTTTTTATTTATTTTGTTTCTTTTATCTCTATCTCGTGAGATTGTATATAAACATACTTTGTATCTTTATTTTATAATATATGAAAATATATTCTCCCAATCATTTCTACAAAAGAGAGGTAAAAATCAATTACAACAAATCATTTGTAAAAATCAATTATTTGTTCTCAATTGTAATAAAATATTCTTTTGTTCTCAAATTTAGTAACTCAAATCAAACTTGTATTATTTATATTTGATATATAATTTATTCAATTTTTTCTCCAACTGCTCCCTGCTTTATCTTAAAGCTCTCGTCTTTTTATTTTTTCCCTTTTAAATATTTCTTCAAATATATAAATTGTGTGATTAGAAACCATGCGTGAGTTATTGTTGCTAGTGTATCTTATCTATACATAGATATAGATGTTAAAGTTAAACTTGTGGTGGCATGTTTATGAAGTCAACCATTTTTATTCTTTTTAATTTTCTATATTCAACCCTCCCATCTCTCTAAATTTTCAATAAACCAATCAAATAATACAAATTATTTAATACTCAACATAATTATGAATAATTTATATGTTTGTACATTTTAATTTAATTTAATTTAAATTAATTATAAATTTTTATATGATTCAAAATGTATAAAAAAATAATATCATTATCATATATATAAATATATATCATTAGGCAGTGCGTTTGTGTGGAAACTAGCATGTTATTCTATTAATCTATTTTAATAATTATGACGTGGGATAATAAGTCATAACTAATAAGATACATTTTTTTGTATGTCAAAAAAATTTGGTATGTGATTTCTAGAAATTCCCGATTACTCCTATGATTTTATCCAAATTACACAAAGGCCCCCTCATAATTTTTAATTTTTAATTTTTATATTTGTAGGTTTGATTTGCCAAATTCAGAAATTTCTGCAAGACCCTCATCGATTTATACAATTACGATATTATACTTATCTTAATATAAATCAAACTAATTAAAGAAATTGATTAAGCTCAAAATAAATATTTGAAAAAAAATATTGACCATTGATGCGATCCCAAAATTTCTTTTGTCATCTGCTCGTGAATTTCTCCACCTGTTTTGACTAAAAATCATGAAAACCCAGTTAGGGGCGCCATCAACCATACTTGTACGCGTTGCATATAGCAATGCACTAGTATATTATATGAAGCAGAGCCCCTAACATTAACATAAATTGATTGTTACGATAATAACATTGCCAACAAATCCAAATATTTCACACATCATCTCCCGTATAGTAAATATTAAACGTAGACACATACAGATTTTTTTTTAAAATCACAACAGCTCATATGTGACGGACTATCTAGTTAATTTTGTGAGATAACTCTTCGACCTGATTTAAAAAATTATTATTTTTTTTATGTTAAAAATATTATTTTTACTACGAATATGAATCGAATCGACCTGTTTCAGGAAGTAAATCCACGAGTTTGTTTCACAAAAAAATCTACACTATTTATTTGTCACTCGAATATTAGCAAATATCAATAGACTGCTGTCGAACTTGTATGAACCCGGACAAAGAAATGAGTTGAGAAAGGCTCAAACACAGCAAGGCCCATTGGCAAATCTGGGCTCATCACACCCGAGTTTATTTGGGCCATCACGTGTCATTCATAATTCTCTCTGTCCCAATCTCGCCGGCGAGCATTTCGTCGATTCTCTCGCCGCCAGAAGGTGAGAATTCTCTCTCAAACTATGCAGATTTCCCCCCTAATTTTATATTTCAATCAATTTCGTATCTGAAAAAGGTCTAGGGTTGAATATGGATAGGAAATGATGAAGACTGGTTTAGTTTCGAATCCCGAATTTTTTTGTTGACTGGATTTCTCTCTATGCTGTAAGTTGGTTATTCGTATTTAATTTTTTTTTCTTTTGGGAAATAAGATTGAATATAGGTAGAAGACGTGGGAAATTCGATTTCTAATCTGACATTGTTTGTTGGCCCTTGCGTTTTTTTTTTTTGGGTTATTCTTGTTATTGTTTTGGCGGTAAGCTATTGATTTCATGGAAACTTTATTTTCTGTGGGTGTGGGGAGCGTTAAATAGTGTTACAAAATGATGCAAAGTTAATTTATGGTATTCAGAATGTTTTGTTGATCGAATTTTGCTACTTATTTCCATGCATTGAGTAGGTTATTTCATGTTGGTAGTTTGTCCGGGTGGGGGAGGGCAAAGTTAAACGTAGCGAAACAATAATGATAACTCAGTTTGTTTTATTTCGAATTTGGATTGTTTTTTGACAGAATTTCTCTATTTTTTCCCCCTGTACAGTGAGCTGTGATTTCATGATTCTTTCGTTGGGGGGGATCTTGGCTTGAGTGTAGATAGGTTAAAAGATAACAAAAAGATGGGTAATTTTAAACAAGTACTGAAAAGTCTCGATGCATTTCCTCGAGCTGAAGAACATTTGCTGCAGAAGACGAAATCTGGGGCCCTAGGTATTCTTTTTCCCGGTTCTGAATTCTTCCCAAATTAAATTTTACTGCTATTATCAAATCAAGTGTTAATGATGTGTACTCAAAATAATGAAACAATGTTTGCTTGAATTCTGTGACAAGAATAATTAAGAAACTTTCTTTCTTTCTTGTTAGTTTCCATTGTTGGACTAGTCATCATGGCTACGTTGTTCTTGCATGAGTTGACATTTTATCTTTCAACGGATACAGTACATGAGGTTAGTTTTCTCATTCTCAAGTTCCATAATTTCAATTATGTACTCTGCTATCATTGAAGGGTTTATTTTGATCAATACCTTGCATATTTCTTGCACATAAATCTGCAATACACAATTTTTTATGGGTTCTTAATTAATATGCATATTATGCTGGCAGATGGCTGTTGACTTAAAACGTGGAGAAACACTTCCAATCCACATTAATATGACATTCCCTTCTCTGCCTTGTGATGGTTAGCCTTCATAAACATTGTTTGGAGTTATGCTTTTGATTGACACTAGCCATCAGCTATTCAACTCTATGATTCTTGTAGTTCTAAGTGTTGACGCTATTGATATGTCGGGGAAGCACGAAGTCGATCTTGACACAAATATATGGAAGGTTGGTTTACTCCATTTTTATTCGTTGGTACATCTCTCTGTTAGAAATAAATCTGATATGTTTCCAATTGCATTTATTGTGATTACACCAAGTATTTTTTTGCAGCTTCGTTTGAATCGGGATGGCCAAATTACTGGCACAGAGTATCTGTCAGACCTGGTGGAGAAGGAACATGCATCTCATGGGCATGGTTAGTTTGTCTGGAACTTTTTTTCTAGATTTTGGAGATTACTTTTAGCAATTTCTTTCAATATGTTTCTTTTCTTACAACATGTTTTTGGAAAAGTATAATTGTACCCGAAGTAGTCACTTGTATAATTTTTCCAGTAATAATCTCATCCGACATAGTACATACCAAGAGGCCCCTTAGTTTCTATTTCACTGCACTGATGCTCGAATTAGGCAATTTGATGGAGTGGAAATGATTTTAATGTTTATGAGTATCAGGTTTTTCGATGATGACTCTGTCTTTTTGTCCATTCTCATTGCAAAAATCGAGGCTCTTTTCCCTGGGGTGTGTGTGTGTGTGGTGTGGATTCAACATTGTTTGGGATTCCAACTCTTCGACATAACAACTTCCTTTTTCTATTTTAGTTAATAGTTATTACAGCATGAGAATTTATACCATATCCCAGCTCCTGGACAACCTTTATTATCATTCTGCACACCATTCCCCCTTTCCCACATGCCACAAATTACTTAGGAGGAGAACAAATCATAGAAAAAAATATTTAACTAACTTCTGAGCAAGACATAATTGTCCAAAGTAGTGGTTACATACGTGGCATCGGCAAGATGTTGGAGGGGACTACTATCCCTCATGTGAAATAACTTTGCCTTGTGGTAGTAAAAACTGTAGGTATGTTTTCCACTATTTAATCATGGAAATATTTAATGAGTAAGTTGAGGCGTTTTGATGTAGATATTGGATTGTTTAGTGCATAGGAGCTATTCATGAAAATATAGAGAACCTTAAACTGTTGTGAACGCATCACTTCCAAGTTATTATCAGGTTTGCACAATTGTTTTTTGTTCTGGTCACTTGGATGGAAACAAGTTAAAGAAAAGATAATATTAAAAAAGGGATTTGTGATGCCTCGTGCATCAGGATTTAGTGTTAAATATGAACTTTAGCAATCTGAAAATTGAAATGTAATTGCAGTATGTGAAGTTGGAAACAAGAAATTAGTTAATATTTAATTTTTTTTTCTATTTATTAGTTAAACTTATTGTTGCAGGGCAAGATTCTGTAACATGTTTCACTTTTCCTCTTTATGCAATCAATCCTTCTCCCGGAATTTGTTTACCACACCAATTTCATTGTTTTAGTAGGGACTTAGTTTGCGATAAATCTGTATTTATTTTCTGTTTATACTAATACTAATAGAAGTAAAAGTTTTACTATATGTTGATAAAACAAAAAGTTTTACACTGTCAAAAAAAATGTTTTACTATATGGAACCTATATATTATTTACGAAGTACCGTGTTATAATGGACTTGTGACACAATTTTTATTATATCTATCATCAGATGACCACAAAGATCACCATGAAGAATCTGACCACAAAGTTAAACTCCACAGTTTTGACGACGACGCTGAAAAGTTAATTAAAAAGGTGAAGCACGCTATATCTGTTGGCGAAGGTTGTCGGGTATGCGTTTCTTTTCTTTCTTTTGCTACTTCATTTCAGTGTCTTAGCAGAATCTTACTGTGCGTGCTACTTTATCACTTTCATAGAGTACAATGATGGAGGAAAGACCTTCAATTTGACATCTGCTCCTTGTTTGTTCCTTTAATTTTTCATTTAATTTATTGTTTGTTGCAGGTTTACGGGGTTTTAGATGTGCAAAGGGTTGCTGGGAACTTCCATATCTCTGTGCACGGATTGAATATTTTTGTTGCACAGATGGTATGCCCTCAACTTATCCTTAAATTCGAGTGTCTAATCCCTCCATGCATCCCTTATGCCTTCTTCAGATGTGACCAAGTGTACAGCAGTACAGGACTACATTCTTCTAGATGTGACTCTGCATATTCTTCATTGTTGCCTTATGCCTACTTCATTGTTGTTACTCCACTATTTTGCAAGCAAAAGTTTGAATGTTCTAAAACCGATGTTTTGCAGTTGGCTTTATTGACCAGGATTTATATAGTGCTGAATTTTACTCAACTCTGTTCAGGTAGATATATGCATTTACTCCAGTTGATTCTCTGCAGATTTTTGAAGGTTCTTCCCATGTCAATGTGAGTCATATGATTCATGATTTGTCTTTTGGGCCGAAATATCCTGGGATACATAACCCACTTGATGACACAGTACGAATCTTGCACGCAGCAAGTGGAACATTCAAGTACTATATAAAGGTAAGAGTTCTGGCTCACTTTTGATACAAATATACGACTTTAATATTTATTATATGATGCTGATATTTGATTTTTAAAAATGTGACATGCTTCTGAATGGATTAAGTCATTAAGACATGGTTTAATCCTTATTATTATATTATAATAATGCTCCACGAACTGATCTCAGGGCTACATTGCTGCCTATGCGAGAGAAATTGTCCTCTTTCCTATTCCTACCAATGTTTTCATGATCTGTAAATACTACTTAAAACTGGCTATGATCTGTAAATACTATTTAAAACAGGCTAATTGTGTCTTTTATCCAATCATGAGAGTCTCATTGAATTGGAGATATCCTTAAGTTTTTATTTCAGTTTTACACTTATACCATCTGTCTTATGCTCGAGTACGAGTTTCTCGAGTTTGAGGTACCAGGGTAATCATAATATCTTGACAAAGTCAAAGCTTGGTGTAAAATTGTTTACAGGATATCATTGATGGTCTACTTTATGATTAAGTTCGAATTTGACAATTGCTCTCTTGTCCCTTATTAATATATTGCTTTGCATATGATTTAGATTGTTCCAACTGAATACAAGTATCTCTCAAAGGAAGTTTTGTCCACGAATCAATTCTCTGTCACCGAGTACTTTTCCCCTATTACTGAGGTCGATAAGATGTGGCCTGGTAAGTTTTGTTCAGTTAATAATGTGTCACTTTCTTCATTCCATTCTTTTTTTCATTATGATTATCTGCTTCAACGTTTGGAGGACTAATATCAATTTTTTTCCACTGTAGCTGTATACTTTTTGTATGACTTGTCACCAATTACCGTGACAATTAGGGAAGAACGCCGTAGTTTTCTGCATTTTGTTACACGGCTTTGTGCGGTGCTGGGTGGTACATTTGCCTTGACAGGTTTTTTTTATTCTTCCTCTTTTTATGGCCTTTCCAGTTAGATGTTCACTAGTTACTGAAATACTATCTGGATAGGATTTAAAATGTGGAAAATGTTTGGGTGTTTAACTAATTAAACATTTCCATAACACTCTTCTGCGCGGTTTAGTACATGCCGCCCGCAGGGTACTACCCTGCAGGTGATGTGTAACCCCATGATTGGTCAAAATTAGTGGGGCCCATGTGGGGCCCATTGATTTTAATCAATCATGAGCCGCCACGTTACCCGCAGGACACTACCCTGCGGGTAGCATCTACTCAACCCTTCTGCGCATGTTTCCATGGGTTTAATCTGCTACTAGAGAACTTTCTTCATGGTATACATGTTTGTCTGACAGGATTGCTGGACAAGTGGATGTACAGGTTCATCGAATCGTTGACAAAACCAAAAGCTCGAAGTAGTTTACGATGATTAGTGTTTGAAACTGGTTGTCATTAAAAAAGTATACCGACAGTATTGATCCTCACGAACGAGTTTGCGATAGTCGGATATGTGAAAGATTTCACTGGTTTACAGCTAAGAATGGTATACCCTGTTCCCCCATATTCCCCTCCCTTTTGTGTTTAGTGTATCTTTATACAGTATTGAAACAATTAATTTTTATTTTACAATGAAATGAATTTAGGTGACTCCAGCTAATTCGGCACTAGATTTGAATGTGACTATATTACGAATTTTTGACACCAGGTTTACCATTGAAGTGTTTAATGTTCACATGGAATAGTCTTGTGAAATTCGCCATTTTCTGGTATCGAATTTTACTTAAGTACTTGACACTTGTTTCTTTTTAACTTGTCAATTTTTCATATCTATTTTTTTTTATCTGTGTCGAATCAATTTTAGATTCAATAATAATTTTTTCTGTTACCTTTTTATTGTATCAAATAAATATTTTCTTCGACTCAGAAAGGTCAATTTGGATTCACGCATTTCTTCAAAAATCTTGAGGTTAGATGCGTAAGATGTCTTAACCGATACCGCTTCATTTGTTGGAAAATTTCTTGACCAAAAACTATTTGATGTGGGGGAAGTTTTGGACATATGCATGACAATTAAGGCTCAAATTTCACAGAATTTGAACGTGTTGAAGTTGTTGGAAAAGTTATTGAATGAATTGTAGTTGAAATGGGCTTAAAATGAGTTGCATCCTTAGGCCTTCAAACATGTTGTTTGGTGTATAAGTATATATATACGGTGGTTATGACACAGAAATATATAGGCAAAACATCTGATAACGTAAAACATTAGATTTCTGCTTTCTCTGTGAATTCTCCCTCTCTCTCTCAAAAGAAAGTTTTACATATTTTCGTTCGCTGAAGTTCGTGATATTTGTAGTGCTGCTATATCACGATCGTTAGTCGTTGTATCTTAGAGACGATTGCCGCCAACGTTAAGCACCGTTAACGGGCAATTTCGTCTTGCGAATAGAGAGATTCTCTCGCCTCGACTTGTTCGTTGTTGTTGTTGCTGTTATTGCTGGTGTTGTTCAGAATTCGGAGTACATCCTTGTAACAATCGCAAGACGAAATTTTGTATTTCTCAGATTCTGAATATGTCTACCGTTTCGTTCAC
Source organism: Henckelia pumila (assembly GCF_033568475.1). Classification (NCBI taxonomy): domain Eukaryota; kingdom Viridiplantae; phylum Streptophyta; class Magnoliopsida; order Lamiales; family Gesneriaceae; genus Henckelia; species Henckelia pumila. Next base: position 74,857,759 of record NC_133120.1, on the reverse strand, counting down.
TCCGCTCGCTTTCGCCCCCACACATGGAGAAAAGCCGCCAAAGTTTTCTGGTGCCGACTTCAAACGTTGGCAGCAGAAGATGCTATTCTATCTGACCACACTCAATCTGTCCAGATTTCTGAAGGAGGATCCCCCTGTCGTTGTTGAAAGCGATTCTGACACCCAAAGGAGGACCACGGTTGATGCATGAAACCACAACGATTTCCTGTGCAGAAACTATATTTTGAATGGCGTTGATGACACTCTCTATAGTGTCTACTCCTCTGTGAAGACTGCCAAGGAACTCTGGGATTCCTTGGAAAAAAAATACAAAACTGAAGATGCAGGCATAAAGAAATTTGTGGTTGACGAATTTCTGGACTTCAAAATGGTAGACTGAAAAACTGTGATGAGTCAAGTGCAAGAGATACAAATTATCTTACATGACTTATTGGCCGAAGGGATGGAAATCAACGAACCATTCCAAGTCGCGTCTATCATTGAGAAGTTGCTTCCGATGTGGAAAGATTTCAAGAACTACCTTAAGCATAAACGTAAGGAGTTGAAACTTTGGGATCCAAGTAGATCCTTAAAAGAAAATACAAAGAAGATGAATCTATAGATAAATATAAAGCTCGACTAGTGGTTCAAGGTTTTAGACAAAAGGAAGGATATGATTTTTTCGATACCTACTCTCCGGTTTCTAGAATAACATCCATTCGTGTTCTCATAACTATTGCTGCATTGCATGATCTTGAGATTCATCAAATGGATGTTAAAACTGCATTTTTGAATGAAGAATTGGAAGAAGAAATATATATAAAACAACCAAAAGAGTTTATTGTACCCGAAAAATAAGAAAAAATGTGTAAACTTGTCAATCAAAGGGAAAGATGAAACATCGTATGAACAGTGAAAATGTCGTAAACCTTCTTACCAATACCTCAAAGTGTGGGGGTGTTTGGCTAAAGTAGAAGTACCTAAGCCAAAACAAATAAAAATTGGGCCTAAAACGGTTGACTGCATATTATTGGTTATGCATACAATAGTAGTGCATATCGATTCTTAGTGCGTAAGTCAACAATTCCTGATGTAAATGAAGGCACAATCATGGAGTTAATGAATGCTATATTCTTTGAAAAGATATTTTCTTGTAAAGAAAGGAAAGCAATAAGTTCGAATAAGCGAACTTATGAAAATACAATTGAAACTCCACAAACCAACGATGAACCACGACGCAGCAAGCGAGCACGAGTTGAAAAGTGGTTTGGTCCTAATTTTCTAACATACATGTTAGATAATGAACCAAGAACTCTTCAAGAGGCTTTATCAAATCCTGAAGCTCATTTTTGGAAGGAAGCCATACAAAATGAAATAGATTCCATCATGCATAATCATACGTGGGAGTTGGTTGATTTCCCTCTGGGATGTAAAACTTTGGGATCCAAGTAGATCCTTAAAAGAAAATACAAAGAAGATGAATCTATAGATAAATATAAAGCTCGACTAGTGGTTCAAGGTTTTAGACAAAAGGAAGGATATGATTTTTTCGATACCTACTCTCCTGTTTCTAGAATAACATCCATTCGTGTTCTGATAACTATTGCTGCATTGCATGATCTTGAGATTCATCAAATGGATGTTAAAACTGCATTTTTGAATGAAGAATTGGAAGAAGAAATATATATAAAACAACCAAAAGAGTTTATTGTACCCGAAAAATAAGAAAAAATGTGTAAACTTGTCAAATCGTTGTATGAACTCAAACAAGCACCTAAACAGTGGCATCAAAAGTTTGACACTGCTGTAATGCTGTCAAATGGTTTCACAATAAATAAATGTGACAAATGTGTCTATATTAAAGGTACTACAAATGCATATGCAATTGTTTGCCTTTATATAGATGACATGTTAATCATGGGAAGCAACCATGAATTGATTGTGAAAACAAAGAATATGTTGAGACAACATTTTGACATGAAGGATTTGGGATTGTGTGATATTATTCTAGGGATTAAAGTAACTAGAACATCTGCTGGAATTATTTTATCACAAACTCATTATGTAGAAAAGGTTCTTGAACGATTTAATGCCACAAATCGTCCTCCGGCTAGAACACCTATGGAATTGGGTATACATTTAGGCAAAAATAGAGGAGAACCTGTTTCACAAATGGAATATGCAAGGGTGATAGGAATTTTAATGTACTTAACTAAATGTATCTGTTCTGATCTTGCATATATCGTAAATAAGCTAAGTTGATTCACAAGTAATCCAAGTGAGGATCATTGGAAAACATTAATGAGAGTGCTTGGATATTTGAAATACACTTCAAGTTATGAAATAATGTATACAAAATATCCTGCGGTCCTCGAAGGATTTTGTGATGCAAATTGAATTTCTGACACAAAAGACTCCAAGTCTACTAGTGGATATTTGTTCACAATTGGTGGAGGAGCGGTGTCATGGAGATCCTCTAAACAAACTTGTATAGCTCGGTCGACTATGGAGTCCGAGTTTTTTATTGCTTTAGATAAAGCTAGTAAAGAAGCCGAATGACTTCGAAACTTTATAGAAGATATTCCTTGTTGGAATAAACCGGTGTCTTTCATTACTATTCATTGTGACAGTCAGTCAGCAATAGAAAGAACACAAAGTAGTATGTACAATGGTAAATCTCGACATATTCGTCGGAGACACAATACCATAAGACAATTGATCTCGAATGTGGTTATTTCGGTTGATTATGTGAAGTCAAAGGAAAACCTTGCGGATCCGCTTACAAAAAGTATAAATATAGATCAAATGTACAAACTACTAAGAGGAATGAGTTTAAAATCCACAAAATAAAATGTTTATAGCGGTAACCCAACCTTGAGAATTGGAGATCCCAAAACCTTGGTTCAATGGGACAACTAAGTTATAAATATTAGTTTGAGTACTTGGTATCTTTACTCAGTCATTCCTATAACATCCAAGTAAAAATGACCTGCAAAATGTGGTGAGGTTAAGTTTTCTTTTAATGATTCCTATACCTATAAGGTAGAGTAACACATTATACTCTTTATAGGAGATCACCTATATAAGTGCAAAGTATTGGCCGCTTTGATTGGAACACTTATGAATCTAAGATATGATCCAGGGCCGAAATGGACACAACGTGAGAACAAAATATGTTAGAGTATTGTTATGTAAATACTATTGACTTGGTTTACAAAAACGGTTGACTAGTTCAAGACATCGCGTCACTATGCAACTAGTAAATCCGATAGTATTTTACTAAGGTAGGTTCAAAGCCACAAACTACCTATCCTGATGTAACAATACTCATAAAGACTTTCTAGAGAGAATCTTCCACGTACTCGAAATTCATCCATGTGGGGAATTGTTGGAAAAGTTATTGAATGAATTATAGTTGAAATGTGCTTGAAAGACTTATTTGAATTGTGTTGGAATAGTTTGAATTTGGTGAAATAAATTGGAGGTAAAACTTGTTTTGGTTTGTCCCACATTGAAATATTTTCAATGTATTTAACTCCATAAATAATCCAACTTTGGATTATGGGGTTGGGCCATTAGAGCACCAAATGTTTTGTAAAGGGGCAAGACGCTAATCGATACAACAAACACACGCGCGGCCGGCTCGGCTCGGTGCGGGGAGGTGAGGTGAGGTGAGGTCTTATGATCCGATTATTCTTTTTGGATAAAATTTAGATGCAACCCTCACCTACGAGTCAGAAGAGGGTACGCCCGAGCGGTACAGTAGGTTGACTAAAAAGTATCCGTCCGAGCGGTAGAATTTTACCGCTCGGGCGCAGCGCCAAAAGTGCGAGACAGAAGGATTGGCCGCCCGAGCGGTAAAAACTTACCGCTCGAGCGCGACGTCTGCACTCTGAAAAGCTGCGACTCTTTTTGGGCCTCTTTTGTCATTAGTTGTATCCTTAGGCCTTCAAACGTGTTGTTTGGTATATAAATATATATATATACGATGGTTATAACACAAAAATATATAGACAAAACATCTGATAACGTAAAACATCAGATTTCTGTTTTTTTCTGCGAATTCTCCCTCTCTCTCTCAAAAGAAAGTTTTACATATTTTCGTTCGCTGAAGTTCGTGATATTTGTAGTGCTGCTATATCACGATCGTTATTCGTTGTATCTTAGAGACGATTGCGGCCAACGTAGAGCACTGTTAACGGGCAATTTCGTCTTGCGGATAGAGAGATTCTCTCGCCTCGATTTGTTCGTTGTTGTTGTTGCTGTTATTGCTAGTGTTGTTCAGAATTCGGAGTATATCCTTGTAACAGAAATTAAAATTCAGTATGCTATGGAGAGGCGTAATGCGATGTTATTTTAAAGTTATTTTTCTAAGAGTATATTTAAAAGTGGACATTAAGTCATTGATCAATACATGTGATATTCATTAATTTTTCAATGTACCTTATATAAGTTATATTTATCATTAAATGTGATATTCATTAATTTTTCAATGTACCTTATATAAGTTATATTTATCATTAAATATTCACCGTTAGACGTGCTATTTCCGATAATGCTTTAAGGATAACTTATAATGTGCTTTCTGCCTCGAGAAAGTTCAATAATTATCACGTTAATTATTATCGGTGGATGAAATTTTACTGCGGTTCTTTGGACCATCGTACAATTGAAGTTGGATGCATTCGTGTGAAAATACCAAATATGTTACAAGAAATATGTGCTTTAGTAGAGATCATAACAAATCTGTTGGAAGGAGATTGATTTAAAATGGTGAAAACTGAAATGTATCATTATTGTTATTGAAAAATGTAGAAATTCCCGTAAAAAAAAAAAGAAAAATGTAGAAATTAATATAAATATATTTTCGAGGAAATGATTAAAAATGAAATTGCTGATTTTATTTTGAGGAGACAAAAGAAAAATACATTTGGGGAATTAAAATCAAACATTGGCTTGCATTGATGGATTGACCAGTCACAAGAAGCATAAAAATTTGTTTATATATAAAACTATACCTTATAATAAAAAATATATATATGTAGCATAAAATAGAATAAATTTCCAGATGCAAACAAATCATGGCATATGATGGATCCCACTATCAAATCTCATAGGCTGAAACGGTCATTTTCTACCCACTCAAGATTATATATGTTTTTTTCTAAAAAAAAAGGAAGAAAAAGAAATGATATATGTTTTATTAAGCTGTAAATAAAAAAAAAATTATTCAAAAAACTTATATATTTAATTTCGATGATTAAATTAATGTATGTAAAATCTATATATATATATATATTATGAAATTCAAATAAAAATTATCAATAATATTGAAGTGAGAAATTTCCTAATGAATCATGATAATGCTTTTATATAAACGAAAGAAATGTGTAAATTACAGGAGTTTGCTCGCCTCTCTATCTTCTCCATTTCTCTCTCTCTCTCTCTCTTGTAATAAAAGCCTTTCAGAAAATAAAAGCTTGAGGTTTCTGTTTACAATTTTTGTAAGTATTTCTCTTTTTATTTTGTCTATTTCTATTTTCTTATTTAATTTAGCCTAATGACAGGCTAAATTCTCTTTGCTAGATCATAATTATCCTACGAAATGACCATGGTATTGTAATGGTTTAAGATATTATGGGAATCTAAGAGGAGGTTAAAAAATTTTTATAAGGTTCGAGGTTAATATTAAGTAGATCAGATTCATGTACTACCCTTCAGCTCGTGTTTGCCTTGAATGGCTTTTAGAGCATTGTGGGTATTTGTTTTGAATCTTGATCTACTTAATTAGTCTCGGTAAACTCCTTATATATAAATTTTTTGTAAAAAAGATTAAAATAATAATTCCTAATCTGTTCGAACCTGTTCGAACCTTCCCATGATTCTCATGTTTCAAGATCCAGAATGGTATCAGTCCAAGGGGAAGGATTTTTCTTAAGTCTATCATATAAGATAGCAGTATCATTGGCTAAATTTTTAATATAGGCAGATATATAATTTAAACTACCTAAAAATCTTTGTAATTGAGTCTTATCAGTAATAATATCTGGAAATTTATTACCAAATTCTATACTTCTTTGAATAGGAATAATATTACCTTTATCAATATTATGACCTAAAAATTTAATATTGGTTTGAAATAAAACCATTTTGGGTTTAGAAATAACTAATCCATTTTGAATAATAAGAGTTTTAAATATGTTTAAATGTTTAAAATGAGTTTCAATATTTTTTGAGAATATAAGAATATCATCTATGTAAACAATAATAAAGTCACTATAAGGGGTAAAGATATCATTCATAATCTGCTGAAATTCTGAAGGAGCATTCTTCAGACCAAAAGGCATAACATTCCATTCATAATGTCCTATCGGAACATTAAAAGCAGTTTTATATCTATCATCCTTATTAATTTGGATCTGCCAAAATCCTGACTTTAAATCAAATTTAGAAAATATTAAGGCATGTAAAAGTCTATCAAGAAGATCTTTTTTATTAGGAATAGGATGCCTAATCCATTTTAAAACTTTATTTAAAGGTTTATAATTTATTACTAGACGAGGAACACCTCTTTCAATCTCAGAATGTTTATTGACATAAAAAGCAGTACAAGACCAAGGAGATTGAGAAGGAGTTATTAACTTTTTATCTAGAAGAGATTGAATTTCTTTCTTACATAAATCTAAATATTCAAAATTCATCTGACAAGGTCTTGCCTTGGTAGGAATATTCTTTTCATCAAAACTTTCTTCATAAGGAAGAGAAACAATGTGTTTCTTACGATTCCAAAAAGCATTGGGAAAATCATTACAAATTTCTAAAGAGAATTGGTTATGAAGCAATTTAATTTTATCTTGTAGTTTATGATTTTTCAAAGTATCATCAATAGTTAAAGAATTTATCTCTTCTTTTAAAGAATTAATATGAAAGATTTTTCTATCAATATGATCTTGAATAGAATTTAAAATTTTTAAATAAGGTTTAGTAATAAACTGAAAGTGAATATTCTTACCTTCATAAGTACCAATTATACCTGTAGGATTTATAGAAATAATAGGATAGATTTTATAAAGAAAAGGTAAACCAAGAATGATTTGGGTAGAAAGGTTTTTTATTAAGAAGAAACTTGTTTGAATACAAGTCTTATTTTTACAAATATAGGCTTTTGGTAATTTATAATTAACCTGTAATTTTTCACCTCCTGCATGAGAAAGAGAATGTGAAGTTTTATGAAAATATTTTGAAGGTATTATTCCTTCTTGAATAACATTTAAATCTGCTCCACTATCAATTAAGGCAATAAAGTCTTTTTTATAATTATTATCAATTAATAAGGTTATTTTTGTATACCACTTTTGAGATTTTATTTTACTAAGAACAGATAAATGTTGTTCTTGGTCTGAAACATTATTAGAACTATTTTCTAACTCAGGCATTTCTAAATCAGAAATCCTTCTATTAAAACGAATATTCTCATGTTGTAAAATAACAACTTGCTGTTTAAGTTGATCAATTTCAATTTTTAAATTATCTAAAGTTACAGGAGTACTAACACTGTGTTTTTCTTTTAAAAGTTTTCTTATTTCTTTTAAAGAATAAGTCTGATCATTTTTCAAAAGATCAGTATAACTAGTAGAAGTTTTGTTATCAATATGATCAATTATAGAAGTACGAAGATTAGGATCTTTAATTAATTTTAAAAATTCAATAATTTTATCATCAGATAAAACATTAATACTTAAATCTTCAAATTGAGATTTTAACTTATAAAATTCATCATTATCATCATCATTGTTACTAATATAATTGCAACAATTAGAAGACTGACCTTGAATGCAATTATCACAATCTTCTGAAGAATTTAAAGAATCATTATCAAGATTAATAATATCATCAGTATCTGGACTAGAATCAGAAGTATGAGAATCTTCAGAATAATTTTTCATGACAATTTCATATAAAGTATTTTTAATATCATCAGAGATATCAAGAGATTTAATTTTCTCCTTAGCCCAACATTGATTAGCATAATGACCAGGTCTACCACATTTATGACAAGTAATTAAAGGCTTTTTATCCTTATCTTTTTTCCAAAATTGTCTTTTCTTCGCATCTTTTTTAGTATTCCGAAATTCTTTTCGTTTTTGTTTTTTCAATATTTGTCTTTCAGACAAATGTCTCTTCTTATGAGGTTTATCTAAAGATTTATGAATTTTCTTCTTGGGTATATCAATCCCAAATTGATCACAGAAATGACCAAGCTGTTTTCTTTCAAAAATATTTTGTCTTTTTAACTGATTATTTAATTTTAAATCATTACATAAAGATAATCCTTCCTGAATACAAGTACTTATTAAGTTACCATAAGTATAATTATCATACTGAATAGAAATATTATCTTTACGAAGAATTTTTCTAACTCTTTCAGCAAAGAGATGAGGAAGACCATCAATAAATTTGGCTTTCCATTGATTGTTATTACAATCCGGTAATTCATAAATTCTAGAAAGAAAAGTATCTTTATACCATCTGAAATCAGTAAGAGTCTTACATTTCATATTACTCAGAAGAGTTCTAATATTTTCACTATTATCAGTAAAACGACCAGTAAAATGTTCAATAATAGTCATTATAAGACTATAAACAACATTTTCAGTTTGATTATTATTCTCTATTTTAATAGAATCATAAATATCATTTTTCTGTTGTTGAGATAAATAATTATCCCACCAACCTTTAAGTTGGCCTGTAAAACCAGAAATAAGCATTTTTGCTATATTCTTATCAGTATTACCAGCACTTTTACAAACAGTACTATACATAAGCATTCTATGAGCAAGATTATAAATCTGCTTATCTGTTAAACTATCAGCATTCCATTCATAAATGCTTTTCCCATTATAACTATTTGTTATAATGTACTCTTGTTCTTCATTAAGAACATCCAAAGGAGTAGGACGAGAATAGTAGTAACGATTTTGAGTTGGCCTATCAGCCCATTTCATTTTTTGAATTTTATCTGTATCATCATCATCAGTATTATTATTACTAAATGATTCATTATTATTAATAACAGAAATATTCATATTTTTAAATTTTTCTGATAAAATTTTTTCAAATTCAGAAACAGAAGATTTAAATTTAAAATCTTGTATTTCTGGGGGAGATTGGATAGAAGAAGAAGCTATGGAAACTATATTTCTATCTTTCTTTTCTTCAATGTGAACATTAGGCTTGATCTGTTGTATGGCTAATAAAATATTATCGATATTCTTTTTTAAAGAAGTCAATTCTTCTCCTAAAAGAATAAGATATAAATTAGTATAATTTTGCTTTTCAAAAAGTTGATTAATATGATTGATAGTAACAGACAACATATCATCCTCAAATTTTTGAAAACGCATTAAAATTTAAAACTTTTTCATTCTTTTCTATTTGAAAAGAATTCTGTGGAGGATACACAGATTTCTGAATATTTCCAGAAGAAAGTTTATAATTTCTTTCTATAACAGAAATATAATCAACAAGAAAGATTTTTATAAACCAGGGAACAAAATAAATCATTTTATTTTTTTCTGCACAATCTTTATAAAAAGTATTAATTATATATTCAAATTCTTTTTTGGAAAAACTCTTAAAATACCATTTTCTAAAAGATTTCCATTTATGATCACAGAATTCTTTATTAATCTGAGCTCTTGCTCTAGATCCTTTACTGAAATCTATTTTGATTGTACTATCCATTTAAACAAAATTCATTTCTGAGATAGTATCTGAATCTGTAATGTTCTGGACATTTCCATGAACAATATTATTTCTGTTTATAATAACCTCTTCAATATTTTTATTTTTAGAGAAATCAGATCTAACTTCTTCTCGAATTTGAGAAGTAGAAGCTCTAGAAGATTGAGGAATATCAATTATATAATCTAGAGGAGAAATATAAGATCTAACAGATTGAGATCTAGTAATAGGCAAATAATTTTTATTTTGAAATTGTATATTAACAGATCCTTCATTAGTCTGTATTACTTGTTGTAAATCCATATTCAAAATAGGATTTCTAGGAATAGAATTTTCAAAAGTCCACTTTGATGGAAAGTCTATTTCTTCCCATTTAATAGATCTACGTGTAGTTATTTTAGATTTATTGAAATTAGTCTCAATAAGAACAGTTTCATTTTTCTTTTTGTCAATTCTTTTACACATCGGATTCAAAGTATAAAGAGGTTTATAATAAATACGATAACAAATACATATGACTTCTGTTCCAACAGAATAATTATAACCATGAGTCTTAACATTTAATGTTAAAGAATCTAAAATATTTATATCAGTTAATGATAGAGAAAGATTTGGATACACATCAAAATAAACTGGACCATGAGCCAGACTGGATTCAATTATTCCGATTAAAGATTGTTTCCAATTTAAATTTCTACCATCTCTTAAAGCTGCAATAAAGCTTTCAGGTAAACCTTCCAAAGTAAGAGGTCTAAAGGCAATTTGTACTAGACCTATATGAAGAAATTTATAATCTTTAGAAAATGTTAATATATCTTTTTCATTTAATAAATGAATAACCATCTCTTCATTATTAAGAGGAATTGATGACTCAGTAGTCTTAACAATTTGTTTAAGACCAATTTTTTCAAAGGTTCCTAATTGATAGACCATTTTAGGTTCTATTTTAGGAATAGTCCATTTATTTAATAAATCAAGATTATGAGGAATATCATATTCTTGAGTTATACTGTTTTGAACAGTATTCTTTAAACGAAAAATATTCATTTGAATAAAATATGCTAAATCATAAATATCACTACTCCATGGCTCTGATACCATTCTGGATCTTGAAACATGAGAATCATGGGAAGGTTCGAACAGGTTCGAACAGATTAGGAATTATTATTTTAATCTTTTTTACAAAAAATTTATATATAAGGAGTTTACCGAGACTAATTAAGTAGATCAAGATTCAAAACAAATACCCACAATGCTCTAAAAGCCATTCAAGGCAAACACGAGCTGAAGGGTAGTACATGAATCTGATCTACTTAATATTAACCTCGAACCTTATAAAAATTTTTTAACCTCCTCTTAGATTCCCATAATATCTTAAACCATTACAATACCATGGTCATTTCGTAGGATAATTATGATCTAGCAAAGAGAATTTAGCCTGTCATTAGGCTAAATTAAATAAGAAAATAGAAATAGACAAAATAAAAAGAGAAATACTTACAAAAATTGTAAACAGAAACCTCAAGCTTTTATTTTCTGAAAGGCTTTTATTACAAGAGAGAGAGAGAGAGAGAAAGGGAGAAGATAGAGAGGCGAGCAAACTCCAGCGTGCCCCCAAACTTACAAAATATACCTATAAATAGGAAGAGCCGGACATCAACCCCGGATTCCAAGCTAAACTTATAAAACTACTTTTATTAAAATAATAAAAAGATGCATTATTACATCTTGAATAACTTCCGCCAAACTTTATAAAAGTTGATAGTGATATATTATCTAATAGGATTCCTTTTTCATCCAATCTTGGACTTTAGCGATGCTTTTAATTTTTCAAAAGTTTCATCAATTTGATTTTCTTCAAGATCATCATCTTCGGGATCCTGTCCATCTTGCATATGCATTAATTTGATAAACTGATTGTGGCTGTCAGTTGAAGTCATGGACTGATCAGATTTTGTATCAGTATTACCAATATTTTTAAACAAATCTTTTTTCATTTCTTCAACATATAAGTCGATCATTTGTTCTTTTGAGTAGATTTCTTGATATTTCTGAGTGATAATTTTGAAGGGACTTATCACATCAGATTGTTTTCCCTTCTCCTGTTGTGCAAAATCATTCTTGTATTGAGAGATATTTTCTTCCATTTTTTGTAATATCTCTATGCCATGTGGTTTTCCAGTTTCAGGATCATTTCTGAGCAATTTTTCCCAAAACTTTGATAAACTCTTCCTCCATAAGCAAGGAATTCCATGATCATTATAACCAAATTCTGGTTGCCATTTCCAGATCCATGGGATACCGAATTCAATAAAGAAATTGCAGGATAAATTATTGTTGACCCAATTTGTAGTCATGTTCTGTATAACTCTTGGAGAGAATCGGATCCAATCTTCAAAGTAATTTTTGAATTCTTCAGGTAAAATTTTTGATGAAGGCCCAAAGAATTGCCACCAGTGTATGAACCAGTTGGGAATATTATCATGTGAATTATTTTCACATATTTTCAAGAACCAAGAATGTTTTCTTTTTGAATTTTCATAGAATAGAGTTGTATAAAAACTCTGTATATAATCCCAGTAGTTATATTTAAAAGTAATTTGTTTTTGAGTAGAATAGAATTCTTTTTCTGCTAGTGGAGAAATTCCCCATTCTTCAATAGAAATAATTTTCTTAATAATAAATTTGGAAAAGTTATAACTTTCCGTTTGCTGAGTATTACTCTGAAAATGGGTAATTTCCACCGTTTTTGTAGAAATTAAGAGGGTTTCATAATATCCTCTTGGCTTATAAGCACCATGAACATATGATGTATGTGATAGATATCTATCCATGATAATCCAAGGAGTATTTTTCCATTGTTCATCTTTTTCTTCTACAAGAAGAATGATTTCTCTATTTTTATTCTCAGTATATAATACTGAATCATTTTCATTTTCTTTTGCAATATTTGCATAAGATTCTTCAGAATCAGGAATTACCTTATTCTTACCTTTTTGTTTTAAGAATTCTTGAAATTCATCATATAAAGGATCATTTTTTTGGATAGTATTACTATCAGAAGAACTAGAAATTTGTTGGCCTATGAGGCGTTGATTTCCAAATTGAGCTATCAGCCTTGGAGCATTGGCAATATAATTTGGGGGTTTTCCTCTTCCTCCTCTTCCTCTATAAGAGGAAAATTCACCACGACCCCTATTCATTCCTGCCATCATTAGATAAATATTCACGGGTTAAGAAATCAGGAAGATAATTTTCTTCTCCTTTTTTATAAATAATTTCAAAATCAAAAGGAGCTAAATTAGCTTGCCATCTAGCAAACATTTGTTTAGAAACATCATGTTTAAAATCTTTATTAAACATATATTTTGCAGACTTGCAATCTGTTTTAATAATGAATTTTTGATTGTAAAGTTCATCCTGAAATTTCAGAATGCATTTGACAATAGAAAGAATTTCTTTTGCAACTGTAGAGTAATTTTTCTGAGCAGAATTCCACTTCCCTGAATGAAATCTAACAAGATATTCTTCTTTACTTTGGGGTTTTAATTGTTTTAAAATACCGCCAAAGCCTATATCAGAAGCATCTGTTTCAACAATTTTTTCCCAACTAGGATTAGAAATCATTAAGCAAGGAATATGTTTAATTTTTTCTTTAATTTTCTTGACAGAATTAGTATGCTGATCAGTCCAAGGGGAAGGATCTTGAAACATGAGAATCATGGGAAGGTTCGAACAGGTTCGAACAGATTAGGAATTATTATTTTAATCTTTTTTACAAAAAATTTATATATAAGGAGTTTACCGAGACTAATTAAGTAGATCAAGATTCAAAACAAATACCCACAATGCTCTAAAAGCCATTCAAGGCAAACACGAGCTGAAGGGTAGTACATGAATCTGATCTACTTAATATTAACCTCGAACCTTATAAAAATTTTTTAACCTCCTCTTAGATTCCCATAATATCTTAAACCATTACAATACCATGGTCATTTCGTAGGATAATTATGATCTAGCAAAGAGAATTTAGCCTGTCATTAGGCTAAATTAAATAAGAAAATAGAAATAGACAAAATAAAAAGAGAAATACTTACAAAAATTGTAAACAGAAACCTCAAGCTTTTATTTTCTGAAAGGCTTTTATGACAAGAGAGAGAGAGAGAGAGAAAGGGAGAAGATAGAGAGGCGAGCAAACTCCAGCGTGCCCCCAAACTTACAAAATATACCTATAAATAGGAAGAGCCGGACATCAACCCCGGATTCCAAGCTAAACTTATAAAACTACTTTTATTAAAATAATAAAAAGATGCATTATTACATCTTGAATAACTTCCGCCAAACTTTATAAAAGTTGATAGTGATATATTATCTAATAGGATTCCTTTTTCATCCAATCTTGGACTTTAGCGATGCTTTTAATTTTTCAAAAGTTTCATCAATTTGATTTTCTTCAAGATCATCATCTTCGGGATCCTGTCCATCTTGCATATGCATTAATTTGATAAACTGATTGTGGCTGTCAGTTGAAGTCATGGACTGATCAGATTTTGTATCAGTATTACCAATATTTTTAAACAAATCTTTTTTCATTTCTTCAACATATAAGTCGATCATTTGTTCTTTTGAGTAGATTTCTTGATATTTCTGAGTGATAATTTTGAAGGGACTTATCACATCAGATTGTTTTCCCTTCTCCTGTTGTGCAAAATCATTCTTGTATTGAGAGATATTTTCTTCCATTTTTTGTAATATCTCTATGCCATGTGGTTTTCCAGTTTCAGGATCATTTCTGAGCAATTTTTCCCAAAACTTTGATAAACTCTTCCTCCATAAGCAAGGAATTCCATGATCATTATAACCAAATTCTGGTTGCCATTTCCAGATCCATGGGATACCGAATTCAATAAAGAAATTGCAGGATAAATTATTGTTGACCCAATTTGTAGTCATGTTCTGTATAACTCTTGGAGAGAATCGGATCCAATCTTCAAAGTAATTTTTGAATTCTTCAGGTAAAATTTTTGATGAAGGCCCAAAGAATTGCCACCAGTGTATGAACCAGTTGGGAATATTATCATGTGAATTATTTTCACATATTTTCAAGAACCAAGAATGTTTTCTTTTTGAATTTTCATAGAATAGAGTTGTATAAAAACTCTGTATATAATCCCAGTAGTTATATTTAAAAGTAATTTGTTTTTGAGTAGAATAGAATTCTTTTTCTGCTAGTGGAGAAATTCCCCATTCTTCAATAGAAATAATTTTCTTAATAATAAATTTGGAAAAGTTATAACTTTCCGTTTGCTGAGTATTACTCTGAAAATGGGTAATTTCCACCGTTTTTGTAGAAATTAAGAGGGTTTCATAATATCCTCTTGGCTTATAAGCACCATGAACATATGATGTATGTGATAGATATCTATCCATGATAATCCAAGGAGTATTTTTCCATTGTTCATCTTTTTCTTCTACAAGAAGAATGATTTCTCTATTTTTATTCTCAGTATATAATACTGAATCATTTTCATTTTCTTTTGCAATATTTGCATAAGATTCTTCAGAATCAGGAATTACCTTATTCTTACCTTTTTGTTTTAAGAATTCTTGAAATTCATCATATAAAGGATCATTTTTTTGGATAGTATTACTATCAGAAGAACTAGAAATTTGTTGGCCTATGAGGCGTTGATTTCCAAATTGAGCTATCAGCCTTGGAGCATTGGCAATATAATTTGGGGGTTTTCCTCTTCCTCCTCTTCCTCTATAAGAGGAAAATTCACCACGACCCCTATTCATTCCTGCCATCATTAGATAAATATTCACGGGTTAAGAAATCAGGAAGATAATTTTCTTCTCCTTTTTTATAAATAATTTCAAAATCAAAAGGAGCTAAATTAGCTTGCCATCTAGCAAACATTTGTTTAGAAACATCATGTTTAAAATCTTTATTAAACATATATTTTGCAGACTTGCAATCTGTTTTAATAATGAATTTTTGATTGTAAAGTTCATCCTGAAATTTCAGAATGCATTTGACAATAGAAAGAATTTCTTTTGCAACTGTAGAGTAATTTTTCTGAGCAGAATTCCACTTCCCTGAATGAAATCTAACAAGATATTCTTCTTTACTTTGGGGTTTTAATTGTTTTAAAATACCGCCAAAGCCTATATCAGAAGCATCTGTTTCAACAATTTTTTCCCAACTAGGATTAGAAATCATTAAGCAAGGAATATGTTTAATTTTTTCTTTAATTTTCTTGACAGAATTAGTATGCTGATCAGTCCAAGGGGAAGGATTTTTCTTAAGTCTATCATATAAGATAGCAGTATCATTGGCTAAATTTTTAATATAGGCAGATATATAATTTAAACTACCTAAAAATCTTTGTAATTGAGTCTTATCAGTAATAATATCTGAAAATTTATTACCAAATTCTATTCTTCTTTGAATAGGAATAATATTACCTTTATCAATATTATGACCTAAAAATTTAATATTGGTTTGAAATAAAACCATTTTGGGTTTAGAAATAACTAATCCATTTTGAATAATAAGAGTTTTAAATATGTTTAAATGTTTAAAATGAGTTTCAATATTTTTTGAGAATATAAGAATATCATCTATGTAAACAATAATAAAGTCACTATAAGGGGTAAAGATATCATTCATAATCTGCTGAAATTCTGAAGGAGCATTCTTCAGACCAAAAGGCATAACATTCCATTCATAATGTCCTATCGGAACATTAAAAGCAGTTTTATATCTATCATCCTTATTAATTTGGATCTGCCAAAATCCTGACTTTAAATCAAATTTAGAAAATATTAAGGCATGTAAAAGTCTATCAAGAAGATCTTTTTTATTAGGAATAGGATGCCTAATCCATTTTAAAACTTTATTTAAAGGTTTATAATTTATTACTAGACGAGGAACACCTCTTTCAATCTCAGAATGTTTATTGACATAAAAAGCAGTACAAGACCAAGGAGATTGAGAAGGAGTTATTAACTTTTTATCTAGAAGAGATTGAATTTCTTTCTTACATAAATCTAAATATTCAAAATTCATCTGACAAGGTCTTGCCTTGGTAGGAATATTCTTTTCATCAAAACTTTCTTCATAAGGAAGAGAAACAATGTGTTTCTTACGATTCCAAAAAGCATTGGGAAAATCATTACAAATTTCTAAAGAGAATTGGTTATGAAGCAATTTAATTTTATCTTGTAGTTTATGATTTTTCAAAGTATCATCAATAGTTAAAGAATTTATCTCTTCTTTTAAAGAATTAATATGAAAGATTTTTCTATCAATATGATCTTGAATAGAATTTAAAATTTTTAAATAAGGTTTAGTAATAAACTGAAAGTGAATATTCTTACCTTCATAAGTACCAATTATACCTGTAGGATTTATAGAAATAATAGGATAGATTTTATAAAGAAAAGGTAAACCAAGAATGATTTGGGTAGAAAGGTTTTTTATTAAGAAGAAACTTGTTTGAATACAAGTCTTATTTTTACAAATATAGGCTTTTGGTAATTTATAATTAACCTGTAATTTTTCACCTCCTGCATGAGAAAGAGAATGTGAAGTTTTATGAAAATATTTTGAAGGTATTATTCCTTCTTGAATAACATTTAAATCTGCTCCACTATCAATTAAGGCAATAAAGTCTTTTTTATAATTATTATCAATTAATAAGGTTATTTTTGTATACCACTTTTGAGATTTTATTTTACTAAGAACAGATAAATGTTGTTCTTGGTCTGAAACATTATTAGAACTATTTTCTAACTCAGGCATTTCTAAATCAGAAATCCTTCTATTAAAACGAATATTCTCATGTTGTAAAATAACAACTTGCTGTTTAAGTTGATCAATTTCAATTTTTAAATTATCTAAAGTTACAGGAGTACTAACACTGTGTTTTTCTTTTAAAAGTTTTCTTATTTCTTTTAAAGAATAAGTCTGATCATTTTTCAAAAGATCAGTATAACTAGTAGAAGTTTTGTTATCAATATGATCAATTATAGAAGTACGAAGATTAGGATCTTTAATTAATTTTAAAAATTCAATAATTTTATCATCAGATAAAACATTAATACTTAAATCTTCAAATTGAGATTTTAACTTATAAAATTCATCATTATCATCATCATTGTTACTAATATAATTGCAACAATTAGAAGACTGACCTTGAATGCAATTATCACAATCTTCTGAAGAATTTAAAGAATCATTATCAAGATTAATAATATCATCAGTATCTGGACTAGAATCAGAAGTATGAGAATCTTCAGAATAATTTTTCATGACAATTTCATATAAAGTATTTTTAATATCATCAGAGATATCAAGAGATTTAATTTTCTCCTTAGCCCAACATTGATTAGCATAATGACCAGGTCTACCACATTTATGACAAGTAATTAAAGGCTTTTTATCCTTATCTTTTTTCCAAAATTGTCTTTTCTTCGCATCTTTTTTAGTATTCCGAAATTCTTTTCGTTTTTGTTTTTTCAATATTTGTCTTTCAGACAAATGTCTCTTCTTATGAGGTTTATCTAAAGATTTATGAATTTTCTTCTTGGGTATATTAATCCCAAATTGATCACAGAAATGACCAAGCTGTTTTCTTTCAAAAATATTTTGTCTTTTTAACTGATTATTTAATTTTAAATCATTACATAAAGATAATCCTTCCTGAATACAAGTACTTATTAAGTTACCATAAGTATAATTATCATACTGAATAGAAATATTATCTTTACGAAGAATTTTTCTAACTCTTTCAGCAAAGAGATGAGGAAGACCATCAATAAATTTGGCTTTCCATTGATTGTTATTACAATCCGGTAATTCATAAATTCTAGAAAGAAAAGTATCTTTATACCATCTGAAATCAGTAAGAGTCTTACATTTCATATTACTCAGAAGAGTTCTAATATTTTCACTATTATCAGTAAAACGACCAGTAAAATGTTCAATAATAGTCATTATAAGACTATAAACAACATTTTCAGTTTGATTATTATTCTCTATTTTAATAGAATCATAAATATCATTTTTCTGTTGTTGAGATAAATAATTATCCCACCAACCTTTAAGTTGGCCTGTAAAACCAGAAATAAGCATTTTTGCTATATTCTTATCAGTATTACCAGCACTTTTACAAACAGTACTATACATAAGCATTCTATGAGCAAGATTATAAATCTGCTTATCTGTTAAACTATCAGCATTCCATTCATAAATGCTTTTCCCATTATAACTATTTGTTATAATGTACTCTTGTTCTTCATTAAGAACATCCAAAGGAGTAGGACGAGAATAGTAGTAACGATTTTGAGTTGGCCTATCAGCCCATTTCATTTTTTGAATTTTATCTGTATCATCATCATCAGTATTATTATTACTAAATGATTCATTATTATTAATAACAGAAATATTCATATTTTTAAATTTTTCTGATAAATTTTTTTCAAATTCAGAAACAGAAGATTTAAATTTAAAATCTTGTATTTCTGGGGGAGATTGGATAGAAGAAGAAGCTATGGAAACTATATTTCTATCTTTCTTTTCTTCAATGTGAACATTAGGCTTGATCTGTTGTATGGCTAATAAAATATTATCGATATTCTTTTTTAAAGAAGTCAATTCTTCTCCTAAAAGAATAAGATATAAATTAGTATAATTTTGCTTTTCAAAAAGTTGATTAATATGATTGATAGTAACAGACAACATATCATCCTCAAATATTTTTGAAAACGCATTAAAATTTAAAACTTTTTCATTCTTTTCTATTTGAAAAGAATTCTGTGGAGGATACACAGATTTCTGAATATTTCCAGAAGAAAGTTTATAATTTTTTTCTATAACAGAAATATAATCAACAAGAAAGATTTTTATAAACCAGGGAACAAAATAAATCATTTTATTTTTTTCTGCACAATCTTTATAAAAAGTATTAATTATATATTCAAATTCTTTTTTGGAAAAACTCTTAAAATACCATTTTCTAAAAGATTTCCATTTATGATCACAGAATTCTTTATTAATCTGAGCTCTTGCTCTAGATCCTTTACTGAAATCTATTTTGATTGTACTATCCATTTAAACAAAATTCATTTCTGAGATAGTATCTGAATCTGTAATGTTCTGGACATTTCCATGAACAATATTATTTCTGTTTATAATAACCTCTTCAATATTTTTATTTTTAGAGAAATCAGATCTAACTTCTTCTCGAATTTGAGAAGTAGAAGCTCTAGAAGATTGAGGAATATCAATTATATAATCTAGAGGAGAAATATAAGATCTAACAGATTGAGATCTAGTAATAGGCAAATAATTTTTATTTTGAAATTGTATATTAACAGATCCTTCATTAGTCTGTATTACTTGTTGTAAATCCATATTCAAAATAGGATTTCTAGGAATAGAATTTTCAAAAGTCCACTTTGATGGAAAGTCTATTTCTTCCCATTTAATAGATCTACGTGTAGTTATTTTAGATTTATTGAAATTAGTCTCAATAAGAACAGTTTCATTTTTCTTTTTGTCAATTCTTTTACACATCGGATTCAAAGTATAAAGAGGTTTATAATAAATACGATAACAAATACATATGACTTCTGTTCCAACAGAATAATTATAACCATGAGTCTTAACATTTAATGTTAAAGAATCTAAAATATTTATATCAGTTAATGATAGAGAAAGATTTGGATACACATCAAAATAAACTGGACCATGAGCCAGACTGGATTCAATTATTCCGATTAAAGATTGTTTCCAATTTAAATTTCTACCATCTCTTAAAGCTGCAATAAAGCTTTCAGGTAAACCTTCCAAAGTAAGAGGTCTAAAGGCAATTTGTACTAGACCTATATGAAGAAATTTATAATCTTTAGAAAATGTTAATATATCTTTTTCATTTAATAAATGAATAACCATCTCTTCATTATTAAGAGGAATTGATGACTCAGTAGTCTTAACAATTTGTTTAAGACCAATTTTTTCAAAGGTTCCTAATTGATAGACCATTTTAGGTTCTATTTTAGGAATAGTCCATTTATTTAATAAATCAAGATTATGAGGAATATCATATTCTTGAGTTATACTGTTTTGAACAGTATTCTTTAAACGAAAAATATTCATTTGAATAAAATATGCTAAATCATAAATATCACTACTCCATGGCTCTGATACCATTCTGGATCTTGAAACATGAGAATCATGGGAAGGTTCGAACAGGTTCGAACAGATTAGGAATTATTATTTTAATCTTTTTTACAAAAAATTTATATATAAGGAGTTTACCGAGACTAATTAAGTAGATCAAGATTCAAAACAAATACCCACAATGCTCTAAAAGCCATTCAAGGCAAACACGAGCTGAAGGGTAGTACATGAATCTGATCTACTTAATATTAACCTCGAACCTTATAAAAATTTTTTAACCTCCTCTTAGATTCCCATAATATCTTAAACCATTACAATACCATGGTCATTTCGTAGGATAATTATGATCTAGCAAAGAGAATTTAGCCTGTCATTAGGCTAAATTAAATAAGAAAATAGAAATAGACAAAATAAAAAGAGAAATACTTACAAAAATTGTAAACAGAAACCTCAAGCTTTTATTTTCTGAAAGGCTTTTATTACAAGAGAGAGAGAGAGAGAAAGGGAGAAGATAGAGAGGCGAGCAAACTCCAGCGTGCCCCCAAACTTACAAAATATACCTATAAATAGGAAGAGCCGGACATCAACCCCGGATTCCAAGCTAAACTTATAAAACTACTTTTATTAAAATAATAAAAAGATGCATTATTACATCTTGAATAACTTCCGCCAAACTTTATAAAAGTTGATAGTGATATATTATCTAATAGGATTCCTTTTTCATCCAATCTTGGACTTTAGCGATGCTTTTAATTTTTCAAAAGTTTCATCAATTTGATTTTCTTCAAGATCATCATCTTCGGGATCCTGTCCATCTTGCATATGCATTAATTTGATAAACTGATTGTGGCTGTCAGTTGAAGTCATGGACTGATCAGATTTTGTATCAGTATTACCAATATTTTTAAACAAATCTTTTTTCATTTCTTCAACATATAAGTTGATCATTTGTTCTTTTGAGTAGATTTCTTGATATTTCTGAGTGATAATTTTGAAGGGACTTATCACATCAGATTGTTTTCCCTTCTCCTGTTGTGCAAAATCATTCTTGTATTGAGAGATATTTTCTTCCATTTTTTGTAATATCTCTATGCCATGTGGTTTTCCAGTTTCAGGATCATTTCTGAGCAATTTTTCCCAAAACTTTGATAAACTCTTCCTCCATAAGCAAGGAATTCCATGATCATTATAACCAAATTCTGGTTGCCATTTCCAGATCCATGGGATACCGAATTCAATAAAGAAATTGCAGGATAAATTATTGTTGACCCAATTTGTAGTCATGTTCTGTATAACTCTTGGAGAGAATCGGATCCAATCTTCAAAGTAATTTTTGAATTCTTCAGGTAAAATTTTTGATGAAGGCCCAAAGAATTGCCACCAGTGTATGAACCAGTTGGGAATATTATCATGTGAATTATTTTCACATATTTTCAAGAACCAAGAATGTTTTCTTTTTGAATTTTCATAGAATAGAGTTGTATAAAAACTCTGTATATAATCCCAGTAGTTATATTTAAAAGTAATTTGTTTTTGAGTAGAATAGAATTCTTTTTCTGCTAGTGGAGAAATTCCCCATTCTTCAATAGAAATAATTTTCTTAATAATAAATTTGGAAAAGTTATAACTTTCCGTTTGCTGAGTATTACTCTGAAAATGGGTAATTTCCACCGTTTTTGTAGAAATTAAGAGGGTTTCATAATATCCTCTTGGCTTATAAGCACCATGAACATATGATGTATGTGATAGATATCTATCCATGATAATCCAAGGAGTATTTTTCCATTGTTCATCTTTTTCTTCTACAAGAAGAATGATTTCTCTATTTTTATTCTCAGTATATAATACTGAATCATTTTCATTTTCTTTTGCAATATTTGCATAAGATTCTTCAGAATCAGGAATTACCTTATTCTTACCTTTTTGTTTTAAGAATTCTTGAAATTCATCATATAAAGGATCATTTTTTTGGATAGTATTACTATCAGAAGAACTAGAAATTTGTTGGCCTATGAGGCGTTGATTTCCAAATTGAGCTATCAGCCTTGGAGCATTGGCAATATAATTTGGGGGTTTTCCTCTTCCTCCTCTTCCTCTATAAGAGGAAAATTCACCACGACCCCTATTCATTCCTGCCATCATTAGATAAATATTCACGGGTTAAGAAATCAGGAAGATAATTTTCTTCTCCTTTTTTATAAATAATTTCAAAATCAAAAGGAGCTAAATTAGCTTGCCATCTAGCAAACATTTGTTTAGAAACATCATGTTTAAAATCTTTATTAAACATATATTTTGCAGACTTGCAATCTGTTTTAATAATGAATTTTTGATTGTAAAGTTCATCCTGAAATTTCAGAATGCATTTGACAATAGAAAGAATTTCTTTTGCAACTGTAGAGTAATTTTTCTGAGCAGAATTCCACTTCCCTGAATGAAATCTAACAAGATATTCTTCTTTACTTTGGGGTTTTAATTGTTTTAAAATACCGCCAAAGCCTATATCAGAAGCATCTGTTTCAACAATTTTTTCCCAACTAGGATTAGAAATCATTAAGCAAGGAATATGTTTAATTTTTTCTTTAATTTTCTTGACAGAATTAGTATGCTGATCAGTCCAAGGGGAAGGATTTTTCTTAAGTCTATCATATAAGATAGCAGTATCATTGGCTAAATTTTTAATATAGGCAGATATATAATTTAAACTACCTAAAAATCTTTGTAATTGAGTCTTATCAGTAATAATATCTGGAAATTTATTACCAAATTCTATACTTCTTTGAATAGGAATAATATTACCTTTATCAATATTATGACCTAAAAATTTAATATTGGTTTGAAATAAAACCATTTTGGGTTTAGAAATAACTAATCCATTTTGAATAATAAGAGTTTTAAATATGTTTAAATGTTTAAAATGAGTTTCAATATTTTTTGAGAATATAAGAATATCATCTATGTAAACAATAATAAAGTCACTATAAGGGGTAAAGATATCATTCATAATCTGCTGAAATTCTGAAGGAGCATTCTTCAGACCAAAAGGCATAACATTCCATTCATAATGTCCTATCGGAACATTAAAAGCAGTTTTATATCTATCATCCTTATTAATTTGGATCTGCCAAAATCCTGACTTTAAATCAAATTTAGAAAATATTAAGGCATGTAAAAGTCTATCAAGAAGATCTTTTTTATTAGGAATAGGATGCCTAATCCATTTTAAAACTTTATTTAAAGGTTTATAATTTATTACTAGACGAGGAACACCTCTTTCAATCTCAGAATGTTTATTGACATAAAAAGCAGTACAAGACCAAGGAGATTGAGAAGGAGTTATTAACTTTTTATCTAGAAGAGATTGAATTTCTTTCTTACATAAATCTAAATATTCAAAATTCATCTGACAAGGTCTTGCCTTGGTAGGAATATTCTTTTCATCAAAACTTTCTTCATAAGGAAGAGAAACAATGTGTTTCTTACGATTCCAAAAAGCATTGGGAAAATCATTACAAATTTCTAAAGAGAATTGGTTATGAAGCAATTTAATTTTATCTTGTAGTTTATGATTTTTCAAAGTATCATCAATAGTTAAAGAATTTATCTCTTCTTTTAAAGAATTAATATGAAAGATTTTTCTATCAATATGATCTTGAATAGAATTTAAAATTTTTAAATAAGGTTTAGTAATAAACTGAAAGTGAATATTCTTACCTTCATAAGTACCAATTATACCTGTAGGATTTATAGAAATAATAGGATAGATTTTATAAAGAAAAGGTAAACCAAGAATGATTTGGGTAGAAAGGTTTTTTATTAAGAAGAAACTTGTTTGAATACAAGTCTTATTTTTACAAATATAGGCTTTTGGTAATTTATAATTAACCTGTAATTTTTCACCTCCTGCATGAGAAAGAGAATGTGAAGTTTTATGAAAATATTTTGAAGGTATTATTCCTTCTTGAATAACATTTAAATCTGCTCCACTATCAATTAAGGCAATAAAGTCTTTTTTATAATTATTATCAATTAATAAGGTTATTTTTGTATACCACTTTTGAGATTTTATTTTACTAAGAACAGATAAATGTTGTTCTTGGTCTGAAACATTATTAGAACTATTTTCTAACTCAGGCATTTCTAAATCAGAAATCCTTCTATTAAAACGAATATTCTCATGTTGTAAAATAACAACTTGCTGTTTAAGTTGATCAATTTCAATTTTTAAATTATCTAAAGTTACAGGAGTACTAACACTGTGTTTTTCTTTTAAAAGTTTTCTTATTTCTTTTAAAGAATAAGTCTGATCATTTTTCAAAAGATCAGTATAACTAGTAGAAGTTTTGTTATCAATATGATCAATTATAGAAGTACAAAGATTAGGATCTTTAATTAATTTTAAAAATTCAATAATTTTATCATCAGATAAAACATTAATACTTAAATCTTCAAATTGAGATTTTAACTTATAAAATTCATCATTATCATCATCATTGTTACTAATATAATTGCAACAATTAGAAGACTGACCTTGAATGCAATTATCACAATCTTCTGAAGAATTTAAAGAATCATTATCAAGATTAATAATATCATCAGTATCTGGACTAGAATCAGAAGTATGAGAATCTTCAGAATAATTTTTCATGACAATTTCATATAAAGTATTTTTAATATCATCAGAGATATCAAGAGATTTAATTTTCTCCTTAGCCCAACATTGATTAGCATAATGACCAGGTCTACCACATTTATGACAAGTAATTAAAGGCTTTTTATCCTTATCTTTTTTCCAAAATTGTCTTTTCTTCGCATCTTTTTTAGTATTCCGAAATTCTTTTCGTTTTTGTTTTTTCAATATTTGTCTTTCAGACAAATGTCTCTTCTTATGAGGTTTATCTAAAGATTTATGAATTTTCTTCTTGGGTATATCAATCCCAAATTGATCACAGAAATGACCAAGCTGTTTTCTTTCAAAAATATTTTGTCTTTTTAACTGATTATTTAATTTTAAATCATTACATAAAGATAATCCTTCCTGAATACAAGTACTTATTAAGTTACCATAAGTATAATTATCATACTGAATAGAAATATTATCTTTACGAAGAATTTTTCTAACTCTTTCAGCAAAGAGATGAGGAAGACCATCAATAAATTTGGCTTTCCATTGATTGTTATTACAATCCGGTAATTCATAAATTCTAGAAAGAAAAGTATCTTTATACCATCTGAAATCAGTAAGAGTCTTACATTTCATATTACTCAGAAGAGTTCTAATATTTTCACTATTATCAGTAAAACGACCAGTAAAATGTTCAATAATAGTCATTATAAGACTATAAACAACATTTTCAGTTTGATTATTATTCTCTATTTTAATAGAATCATAAATATCATTTTTCTGTTGTTGAGATAAATAATTATCCCACCAACCTTTAAGTTGGCCTGTAAAACCAGAAATAAGCATTTTTGCTATATTCTTATCAGTATTACCAGCACTTTTACAAACAGTACTATACATAAGCATTCTATGAGCAAGATTATAAATCTGCTTATCTGTTAAACTATCAGCATTCCATTCATAAATGCTTTTCCCATTATAACTATTTGTTATAATGTACTCTTGTTCTTCATTAAGAACATCCAAAGGAGTAGGACGAGAATAGTAGTAACGATTTTGAGTTGGCCTATCAGCCCATTTCATTTTTTGAATTTTATCTGTATCATCATCATCAGTATTATTATTACTAAATGATTCATTATTATTAATAACAGAAATATTCATATTTTTAAATTTTTTTGTAAAAAAGATTAAAATAATAATTCCTAATCTGTTCGAACCTGTTCGAACCTTCCCATGATTCTCATGTTTCAAGATCCAGAATGGTATCAGAGCCATGGAGTAGTGATATTTATGATTTAGCATATTTTATTCAAATGAATATTTTTCGTTTAAAGAATACTGTTCAAAACAGTATAACTCAAGAATATGATATTCCTCATAATCTTGATTTATTAAATAAATGGACTATTCCTAAAATAGAACCTAAAATGGTCTATCAATTAGGAACCTTTGAAAAAATTGGTCTTAAACAAATTGTTAAGACTACTGAGTCATCAATTCCTCTTAATAATGAAGAGATGGTTATTCATTTATTAAATGAAAAAGATATATTAACATTTTCTAAAGATTATAAATTTCTTCATATAGGTCTAGTACAAATTGCCTTTAGACCTCTTACTTTGGAAGGTTTACCTGAAAGCTTTATTGCAGCTTTAAGAGATGGTAGAAATTTAAATTGGAAACAATCTTTAATCGGAATAATTGAATCCAGTCTGGCTCATGGTCCAGTTTATTTTGATGTGTATCCAAATCTTTCTCTATCATTAACTGATATAAATATTTTAGATTCTTTAACATTAAATGTTAAGACTCATGGTTATAATTATTCTGTTGGAACAGAAGTCATATGTATTTGTTATCGTATTTATTATAAACCTCTTTATACTTTGAATCCGATGTGTAAAAGAATTGACAAAAAGAAAAATGAAACTGTTCTTATTGAGACTAATTTCAATAAATCTAAAATAACTACACGTAGATCTATTAAATGGGAAGAAATAGACTTTCCATCAAAGTGGACTTTTGAAAATTCTATTCCTAGAAATCCTATTTTGAATATGGATTTACAACAAGTAATACAGACTAATGAAGGATCTGTTAATATACAATTTCAAAATAAAAATTATTTGCCTATTACTAGATCTCAATCTGTTAGATCTTATATTTCTCCTCTAGATTATATAATTGATATTCCTCAATCTTCTAGAGCTTCTACTTCTCAAATTCGAGAAGAAGTTAGATCTGATTTCTCTAAAAATAAAAATATTGAAGAGGTTATTATAAACAGAAATAATATTGTTCATGGAAATGTCCAGAACATTACAGATTCAGATACTATCTCAGAAATGAATTTTGTTTAAATGGATAGTACAATCAAAATAGATTTCAGTAAAGGATCTAGAGCAAGAGCTCAGATTAATAAAGAATTCTGTGATCATAAATGGAAATCTTTTAGAAAATGGTATTTTAAGAGTTTTTCCAAAAAAGAATTTGAATATATAATTAATACTTTTTATAAAGATTGTGCAGAAAAAAATAAAATGATTTATTTTGTTCCCTGGTTTATAAAAATCTTTCTTGTTGATTATATTTCTGTTATAGAAAAAAATTATAAACTTTCTTCTGGAAATATTCAGAAATCTGTGTATCCTCCACAGAATTCTTTTCAAATAGAAAAGAATGAAAAAGTTTTAAATTTTAATGCGTTTTCAAAAATATTTGAGGATGATATGTTGTCTGTTACTATCAATCATATTAATCAACTTTTTGAAAAGCAAAATTATACTAATTTATATCTTATTCTTTTAGGAGAAGAATTGACTTCTTTAAAAAAGAATATCGATAATATTTTATTAGCCATACAACAGATCAAGCCTAATGTTCACATTGAAGAAAAGAAAGATAGAAATATAGTTTCCATAGCTTCTTCTTCTATCCAATCTCCCCCAGAAATACAAGATTTTAAATTTAAATCTTCTGTTTCTGAATTTGAAAAAATTTTATCAGAAAAATTTAAAAATATGAATATTTCTGTTATTAATAATAATGAATCATTTAGTAATAATAATACTGATGATGATGATACAGATAAAATTCAAAAAATGAAATGGGCTGATAGGCCAACTCAAAATCGTTACTACTATTCTCGTCCTACTCCTTTGGATGTTCTTAATGAAGAACAAGAGTACATTATAACAAATAGTTATAATGGGAAAAGCATTTATGAATGGAATGCTGATAGTTTAACAGATAAGCAGATTTATAATCTTGCTCATAGAATACTTATGTATAGTACTGTTTGTAAAAGTGCTGGTAATACTGATAAGAATATAGCAAAAATGCTTATTTCTGGTTTTACAGGCCAACTTAAAGGTTGGTGGGATAATTATTTATCTCAACAACAGAAAAATGATATTTATGATTCTATTAAAATAGAGAATAATAATCAAACTGAAAATGTTGTTTATAGTCTTATAATGACTATTATTGAACATTTTACTGGTCGTTTTACTGATAATAGTGAAAATATTAGAACTCTTCTGAGTAATATGAAATGTAAGACTCTTACTGATTTCAGATGGTATAAAGATACTTTTCTTTCTAGAATTTATGAATTACCGGATTGTAATAACAATCAATGGAAAGCCAAATTTATTGATGGTCTTCCTCATCTCTTTGCTGAAAGAGTTAGAAAAATTCTTCGTAAAGATAATATTTCTATTCAGTATGATAATTATACTTATGGTAACTTAATAAGTACTTGTATTCAGGAAGGATTATCTTTATGTAATGATTTAAAATTAAATAATCAGTTAAAAAGACAAAATATTTTTGAAAGAAAACAGCTTGGTCATTTCTGTGATCAATTTGGGATTGATATACCCAAGAAGAAAATTCATAAATCTTTAGATAAACCTCATAAGAAGAGACATTTGTCTGAAAGACAAATATTGAAAAAACAAAAACGAAAAGAATTTCGGAATACTAAAAAAGATGCGAAGAAAAGACAATTTTGGAAAAAAGATAAGGATAAAAAGCCTTTAATTACTTGTCATAAATGTGGTAGACCTGGTCATTATGCTAATCAATGTTGGGCTAAGGAGAAAATTAAATCTCTTGATATCTCTGATGATATTAAAAATACTTTATATGAAATTGTCATGAAAAATTATTCTGAAGATTCTCATACTTCTGATTCTAGTCCAGATACTGATGATATTATTAATCTTGATAATGATTCTTTAAATTCTTCAGAAGATTGTGATAATTGCATTCAAGGTCAGTCTTCTAATTGTTGCAATTATATTAGTAACAATGATGATGATAATGATGAATTTTATAAGTTAAAATCTCAATTTGAAGATTTAAGTATTAATGTTTTATCTGATGATAAAATTATTGAATTTTTAAAATTAATTAAAGATCCTAATCTTCGTACTTCTATAATTGATCATATTGATAACAAAACTTCTACTAGTTATACTGATCTTTTGAAAAATGATCAGACTTATTCTTTAAAAGAAATAAGAAAACTTTTAAAAGAAAAACACAGTGTTAGTACTCCTGTAACTTTAGATAATTTAAAAATTGAAATTGATCAACTTAAACAGCAAGTTGTTATTTTACAACATGAGAATATTCGTTTTAATAGAAGGATTTCTGATTTAGAAATGCCTGAGTTAGAAAATAGTTCTAATAATGTTTCAGACCAAGAACAACATTTATCTGTTCTTAGTAAAATAAAATCTCAAAAGTGGTATACAAAAATAACCTTATTAATTGATAATAATTATAAAAAAGACTTTATTGCCTTAATTGATAGTGGAGCAGATTTAAATGTTATTCAAGAAGGAATAATACCTTCAAAATATATTTTCATAAAACTTCACATTCTCTTTCTCATGCAGGAGGTGAAAAATTACAGGTTAATTATAAATTACCAAAAGCCTATATTTGTAAAAATAAGACTTGTATTCAAACAAGTTTCTTCTTAATAAAAAACCTTTCTACCCAAATCATTCTTGGTTTACCTTTTCTTTATAAAATCTATCCTATTATTTCTATAAATCCTACAGGTATAATTGGTACTTATGAAGGTAAGAATATTCACTTTCAGTTTATTACTAAACCTTATTTAAAAATTTTAAATTCTATTCAAGATCATATTGATAGAAAAATCTTTCATATTAATTCTTTAAAAGAAGAGATAAATTCTTTAACTATTAATGATACTTTGAAAAATCATAAACTACAAGATAAAATTAAATTGCTTCATAACCAATTCTCTTTAGAAATTTGTAATGATTTTCCCAATGCTTTTTGGAATCGTAAGAAACACATTGTTTCTCTTCCTTATGAAGAAAGTTTTGATGAAAAGAATATTCCTACCAAGGCAAGACCTTGTCAGATGAATTTTGAATATTTAGATTTATGTAAGAAAGAAATTCAATCTCTTCTAGATAAAAAGTTAATAACTCCTTCTCAATCTCCTTGGTCTTGTACTGCTTTTTATGTCAATAAACATTCTGAGATTGAAAGAGGTGTTCCTCGTCTAGTAATAAATTATAAACCTTTAAATAAAGTTTTAAAATGGATTAGGCATCCTATTCCTAATAAAAAAGATCTTCTTGATAGACTTTTACATGCCTTAATATTTTCTAAATTTGATTTAAAGTCAGGATTTTGGCAGATCCAAATTAATAAGGATGATAGATATAAAACTGCTTTTAATGTTCCGATAGGACATTATGAATGGAATGTTATGCCTTTTGGTCTGAAGAATGCTCCTTCAGAATTTCAGCAGATTATGAATGATATCTTTACCCCTTATAGTGACTTTATTATTGTTTACATAGATGATATTCTTATATTCTCAAAAAATATTGAAACTCATTTTAAACATTTAAACATATTTAAAACTCTTATTATTCAAAATGGATTAGTTATTTCTAAACCCAAAATGGTTTTATTTCAAACCAATATTAAATTTTTAGGTCATAATATTGATAAAGGTAATATTATTCCTATTCAAAGAAGTATAGAATTTGGTAATAAATTTCCAGATATTATTACTGATAAGACTCAATTACAAAGATTTTTAGGTAGTTTAAATTATATATCTGCCTATATTAAAAATTTAGCCAATGATACTGCTATCTTATATGATAGACTTAAGAAAAATCCTTCCCCTTGGACTGATCAGCATACTAATTCTGTCAAGAAAATTAAAGAAAAAATTAAACATATTCCTTGCTTAATGATTTCTAATCCTAGTTGGGAAAAAATTGTTGAAACAGATGCTTCTGATATAGGCTTTGGCGGTATTTTAAAACAATTAAAACCCCAAAGTAAAGAAGAATATCTTGTTAGATTTCATTCAGGGAAGTGGAATTCTGCTCAGAAAAATTACTCTACAGTTGCAAAAGAAATTCTTTCTATTGTCAAATGCATTCTGAAATTTCAGGATGAACTTTACAATCAAAAATTCATTATTAAAACAGATTGCAAGTCTGCAAAATATATGTTTAATAAAGATTTTAAACATGATGTTTCTAAACAAATGTTTGCTAGATGGCAAGCTAATTTAGCTCCTTTTGATTTTGAAATTATTTATAAAAAAGGAGAAGAAAATTATCTTCCTGATTTCTTAACCCGTGAATATTTATCTAATGATGGCAGGAATGAATAGGGGTCGTGGTGAATTTTCCTCTTATAGAGGAAGAGGAGGAAGAGGAAAACCCCAAATTATATTGCCAATGCTCCAAGGCTGATAGCTCAATTTGGAAATCAACGCCTCATAGGCCAACAAATTTCTAGTTCTTCTGATAGTAATACTATCCAAAAAAATGATCCTTTATATGATGAATTTCAAGAATTCTTAAAACAAAAAGGTAAGAATAAGGTAATTCCTGATTCTGAAGAATCTTATGCAAATATTGCAAAAGAAAATGAAAATGATTCAGTATTATATACTGAGAATAAAAATAGAGAAATCATTCTTCTTGTAGAAGAAAAAGATGAACAATGGAAAAATACTCCTTGGATTATCATGGATAGATATCTATCACATACATCATATGTTCATGGTGCTTATAAGCCAAGAGGATATTATGAAACCCTCTTAATTTCTACAAAAACGGTGGAAATTACCCATTTTCAGAGTAATACTCAGCAAACGGAAAGTTATAACTTTTCCAAATTTATTATTAAGAAAATTATTTCTATTGAAGAATGGGGAATTTCTCCACTAGCAGAAAAAGAATTCTATTCTACTCAAAAACAAATTACTTTTAAATATAACTACTGGGATTATATACAGAGTTTTTATACAACTCTATTCTATGAAAATTCAAAAAGAAAACATTCTTGGTTCTTGAAAATATGTGAAAATAATTCACATGATAATATTCCCAACTGGTTCATACACTGGTGGCAATTCTTTGGGCCTTCATCAAAAATTTTACCTGAAGAATTCAAAAATTACTTTGAAGATTGGATCCGATTCTCTCCAAGAGTTATACAGAACATGACTACAAATTGGGTCAACAATAATTTATCCTGCAATTTCTTTATTGAATTCGGTATCCCATGGATCTGGAAATGGCAACCAGAATTTGGTTATAATGATCATGGAATTCCTTGCTTATGGAGGAAGAGTTTATCAAAGTTTTGGGAAAAATTGCTCAGAAATGATCCTGAAACTGGAAAACCACATGGCATAGAGATATTACAAAAAATGGAAGAAAATATCTCTCAATACAAGAATGATTTTGCACAACAGGAGAAGGGAAAACAATCTGATGTGATAAGTCCCTTCAAAATTATCACTCAGAAATATCAAGAAATCTACTCAAAAGAACAAATGATCGACTTATATGTTGAAGAAATGAAAAAAGATTTGTTTAAAAATATTGGTAATACTGATACAAAATCTGATCAGTCCATGACTTCAACTGACAGCCACAATCAGTTTATCAAATTAATGCATATGCAAGATGGACAGGATCCCGAAGATGATGATCTTGAAGAAAATCAAATTGATGAAACTTTTGAAAAATTAAAAGCATCGCTAAAGTCCAAGATTGGATGAAAAAGGAATCCTATTAGATAATATATCACTATCAACTTTTATAAAGTTTGGCGGAAGTTATTCAAGATGTAATAATGCATCTTTTTATTATTTTAATAAAAGTAGTTTTATAAGTTTAGCTTGGAATCCGGGGTTGATGTCCGGCTCTTCCTATTTATAGGTATATTTTGTAAGTTTGGGGGCACGCTGGAGTTTGCTCGCCTCTCTATCTTCTCCCTTTCTCTCTCTCTCTCTCTCTTGTAATAAAAGCCTTTCAGAAAATAAAAGCTTGAGGTTTCTGTTTACAATTTTTGTAAGTATTTCTCTTTTTATTTTGTCTATTTCTATTTTCTTATTTAATTTAGCCTAATGACAGGCTAAATTCTCTTTGCTAGATCATAATTATCCTACGAAATGACCATGGTATTGTAATGGTTTAAGATATTATGGGAATCTAAGAGGAGGTTAAAAAATTTTTATAAGGTTCGAGGTTAATATTAAGTAGATCAGATTCATGTACTACCCTTCAGCTCGTGTTTGCCTTGAATGGCTTTTAGAGCATTGTGGGTATTTGTTTTGAATCTTGATCTACTTAATTAGTCTCGGTAAACTCCTTATATATAAATTTTTTGTAAAAAAGATTAAAATAATAATTCCTAATCTGTTCGAACCTTCCCATGATTCTCATGTTTCTAGATCCAGAATGGTATCAAAGCCATGGAGTAGTGATATTTATGATTTAGCATATTTTATTCAAATGAATATTTTTCGTTTAATGAATACTGTTCAAAACAGTATAACTCAAGAATATGATATTCCTCATAATCTTGATTTATTAAATAAATGGACTATTCCTAAAATAGAACCTAAAATGGTCTATCAATTAGGAACCTTTGAAAAAATTGGTCTTAAACAAATTGTTAAGACTACTGAGTCATCAATTCCTCTTAAGAAGAAGTTAGATCTGATTTCTCTAAAAATAAAAATATTGAAGAGGTTATTATAAACAGAAATAATATTGTTCATGGAAATGTCCAGAACATTACAGATTCAGATACTATCTCAGAAATGAATTTTGTTTAAATGGATAGTACAATCAAAATAGATTTCAGTAAAGGATCTAGAGCAAGAGCTCAGATTAATAAAGAATTCTGTGATCATAAATGGAAATCTTTTAGAAAATGGTATTTTAAGAGTTTTTCCAAAAAAGAATTTGAATATATAATTAATACTTTTTATAAAGATTGTGCAGAAAAAAATAAAATGATTTATTTTGTTCCCTGGTTTATAAAAATCTTTCTTGTTGATTATATTTCTGTTATAGAAAGAAATTATAAACTTTCTTCTGGAAATATTCAGAAATCTGTGTATCCTCCACAGAATTCTTTTCAAATAGAAAAGAATGAAAAAGTTTTAAATTTTAATGCGTTTTCAAAAATATTTGAGGATGATATGTTGTCTGTTACTATCAATCATATTAATCAACTTTTTGAAAAGCAAAATTATACTAATTTATATCTTATTCTTTTAGGAGAAGAATTGACTTCTTTAAAAAATAATATCGATAATATTTTATTAGCCATACAACAGATCAAGCCTAATGTTCACATTGAAGAAAAGAAAGATAGAAATATAGTTTCCATAGCTTCTTCTTCTATCCAATCTCCCCCAGAAATACAAGATTTTAAATTTAAATCTTCTGTTTCTGAATTTGAAAAAATTTTATCAGAAAAATTTAAAAATATGAATATTTCTGTTATTAATAATAATGAATCATTTAGTAATAATAATACTGATGATGATGATACAGATAAAATTCAAAAAATGAAATGGGCGGATAGGCCAACTCAAAATCGTTACTACTATTCTCGTCCTACTCCTTTGGATGTTCTTAATGAAGAACAAGAGTACATTATAACAAATAGTTATAATGGGAAAAGCATTTATGAATGGAATGCTGATAGTTTAACAGATAAGCAGATTTATAATCTTGCTCATAGAATGCTTATGTATAGTACTGTTTGTAAAAGTGCTGGTAATACTGATAAGAATATAGCAAAAATGCTTATTTCTGGTTTTACAGGCCAACTTAAAGGTTGGTGGGATAATTATTTATCTCAACAACAGAAAAATGATATTTATGATTCTATTAAAATAGAGAATAATAATCAAACTGAAAATGTTGTTTATAGTCTTATAATGACTATTATTGAACATTTTACTGGTCGTTTTACTGATAATAGTGAAAATATTAGAACTCTTCTGAGTAATATGAAATGTAAGACTCTTACTGATTTCAGATGGTATAAAGATACTTTTCTTTCTAGAATTTATGAATTACCGGATTGTAATAACAATCAATGGAAAGCCAAATTTATTGATGGTCTTCCTCATCTCTTTGCTGAAAGAGTTAGAAAAATTCTTCGTAAAGATAATATTTCTATTCAGTATGATAATTATACTTATGGTAACTTAATAAGTACTTGTATTCAGGAAGGATTATCTTTATGTAATGATTTAAAATTAAATAATCAGTTAAAAAGACAAAATATTTTTGAAAGAAAACAGCTTGGTCATTTCTGTGATCAATTTGGGATTGATATACCCAAGAAGAAAATTCATAAATCTTTAGATAAACCTCATAAGAAGAGACATTTGTCTGAAAGACAAATATTGAAAAAACAAAAACGAAAAGAATTTCGGAATACTAAAAAAGATGCGAAGAAAAGACAATTTTGGAAAAAAGATAAGGATAAAAAGCCTTTAATTACTTGTCATAAATGTGGTAGACCTGGTCATTATGCTAATCAATGTTGGGCTAAGGAGAAAATTAAATCTCTTGATATCTCTGATGATATTAAAAATACTTTATATGAAATTGTCATGAAAAATTATTCTGAAGATTCTCATACTTCTGATTCTAGTCCAGATACTGATGATATTATTAATCTTGATAATGATTCTTTAAATTCTTCAGAAGATTGTGATAATTGCATTCAAGGTCAGTCTTCTAATTGTTGCAATTATATTAGTAACAATGATGATGATAATGATGAATTTTATAAGTTAAAATCTCAATTTGAAGATTTAAGTATTAATGTTTTATCTGATGATAAAATTATTGAATTTTTAAAATTAATTAAAGATCCTAATCTTCGTACTTCTATAATTGATCATATTGATAACAAAACTTCTACTAGTTATACTGATCTTTTGAAAAATGATCAGACTTATTCTTTAAAAGAAATAAGAAAACTTTTAAAAGAAAAACACAGTGTTAGTACTCCTGTAACTTTAGATAATTTAAAAATTGAAATTGATCAACTTAAACAGCAAGTTGTTATTTTACAACATGAGAATATTCGTTTTAATAGAAGGATTTCTGATTTAGAAATGCCTGAGTTAGAAAATAGTTCTAATAATGTTTCAGACCAAGAACAACATTTATCTGTTCTTAGTAAAATAAAATCTCAAAAGTGGTATACAAAAATAACCTTATTAATTGATAATAATTATAAAAAAGACTTTATTGCCTTAATTGATAGTGGAGCAGATTTAAATGTTATTCAAGAAGGAATAATACCTTCAAAATATTTTCATAAAACTTCACATTCTCTTTCTCATGCAGGAGGTGAAAAA
Organism: Henckelia pumila; assembly: GCF_033568475.1. NCBI lineage: Eukaryota > Viridiplantae > Streptophyta > Magnoliopsida > Lamiales > Gesneriaceae > Henckelia > Henckelia pumila. The sequence goes on along the minus strand of NC_133120.1, from coordinate 74,820,514 downwards.
TTACAGGTTAATTATAAATTACCAAAAGCCTATATTTGTAAAAATAAGACTTGTATTCAAACAAGTTTCTTCTTAATAAAAAACCTTTCTACCCAAATTATTCTTGGTTTACCTTTTCTTTATAAAATCTATCCTATTATTTCTATAAATCCTACAGGTATAATTGGTACTTATGAAGGTAAGAATATTCACTTTCAGTTTATTACTAAACCTTATTTAAAAATTTTAAATTCTATTCAAGATCATATTGATAGAAAAATCTTTCATATTAATTCTTTAAAAGAAGAGATAAATTCTTTAACTATTGATGATACTTTGAAAAATCATAAACTACAAGATAAAATTAAATTGCTTCATAACCAATTCTCTTTAGAAATTTGTAATGATTTTCCCAATGCTTTTTGGAATCGTAAGAAACACATTGTTTCTCTTCCTTATGAAGAAAGTTTTGATGAAAAGAATATTCCTACCAAGGCAAGACCTTGTCAGATGAATTTTGAATATTTAGATTTATGTAAGAAAGAAATTCAATCTCTTCTAGATAAAAAGTTAATAACTCCTTCTCAATCTCCTTGGTCTTGTACTGCTTTTTATGTCAATAAACATTCTGAGATTGAAAGAGGTGTTCCTCGTCTAGTAATAAATTATAAACCTTTAAATAAAGTTTTAAAATGGATTAGGCATCCTATTCCTAATAAAAAAGATCTTCTTGATAGACTTTTACATGCCTTAATATTTTCTAAATTTGATTTAAAGTCAGGATTTTGGCAGATCCAAATTAATAAGGATGATAGATATAAAACTGCTTTTAATGTTCCGATAGGACATTATGAATGGAATGTTATGCCTTTTGGTCTGAAGAATGCTCCTTCAGAATTTCAGCAGATTATGAATGATATCTTTACCCCTTATAGTGACTTTATTATTGTTTACATAGATGATATTCTTATATTCTCAAAAAATATTGAAACTCATTTTAAACATTTAAACATATTTAAAACTCTTATTATTCAAAATGGATTAGTTATTTCTAAACCCAAAATGGTTTTATTTCAAACCAATATTAAATTTTTAGGTCATAATATTGATAAAGGTAATATTATTCCTATTCAAAGAAGTATAGAATTTGGTAATAAATTTCCAGATATTATTACTGATAAGACTCAATTACAAAGATTTTTAGGTAGTTTAAATTATATATCTGCCTATATTAAAAATTTAGCCAATGATACTGCTATCTTATATGATAGACTTAAGAAAAATCCTTCCCCTTGGACTGATCAGCATACTAATTCTGTCAAGAAAATTAAAGAAAAAATTAAACATATTCCTTGCTTAATGATTTCTAATCCTAGTTGGGAAAAAATTGTTGAAACAGATGCTTCTGATATAGGCTTTGGCGGTATTTTAAAACAATTAAAACCCCAAAGTAAAGAAGAATATCTTGTTAGATTTCATTCAGGGAAGTGGAATTCTGCTCAGAAAAATTACTCTACAGTTGCAAAAGAAATTCTTTCTATTGTCAAATGCATTCTGAAATTTCAGGATGAACTTTACAATCAAAAATTCATTATTAAAACAGATTGCAAGTCTGCAAAATATATGTTTAATAAAGATTTTAAACATGATGTTTCTAAACAAATGTTTGCTAGATGGCAAGCTAATTTAGCTCCTTTTGATTTTGAAATTATTTATAAAAAAGGAGAAGAAAATTATCTTCCTGATTTCTTAACCCGTGAATATTTATCTAATGATGGCAGGAATGAATAGGGGTCGTGGTGAATTTTCCTCTTATAGAGGAAGAGGAGGAAGAGGAAAACCCCCAAATTATATTGCCAATGCTCCAAGGCTGATAGCTCAATTTGGAAATCAACGCCTCATAGGCCAACAAATTTCTAGTTCTTCTGATAGTAATACTATCCAAAAAAATGATCCTTTATATGATGAATTTCAAGAATTCTTAAAACAAAAAGGTAAGAATAAGGTAATTCCTGATTCTGAAGAATCTTATGCAAATATTGCAAAAGAAAATGAAAATGATTCAGTATTATATACTGAGAATAAAAATAGAGAAATCATTCTTCTTGTAGAAGAAAAAGATGAACAATGGAAAAATACTCCTTGGATTATCATGGATAGATATCTATCACATACATCATATGTTCATGGTGCTTATAAGCCAAGAGGATATTATGAAACCCTCTTAATTTCTACAAAAACGGTGGAAATTACCCATTTTCAGAGTAATACTCAGCAAACGGAAAGTTATAACTTTTCCAAATTTATTATTAAGAAAATTATTTCTATTGAAGAATGGGGAATTTCTCCACTAGCAGAAAAAGAATTCTATTCTACTCAAAAACAAATTACTTTTAAATATAACTACTGGGATTATATACAGAGTTTTTATACAACTCTATTCTATGAAAATTCAAAAAGAAAACATTCTTGGTTCTTGAAAATATGTGAAAATAATTCACATGATAATATTCCCAACTGGTTCATACACTGGTGGCAATTCTTTGGGCCTTCATCAAAAATTTTACCTGAAGAATTCAAAAATTACTTTGAAGATTGGATCCGATTCTCTCCAAGAGTTATACAGAACATGACTACAAATTGGGTCAACAATAATTTATCCTGCAATTTCTTTATTGAATTCGGTATCCCATGGATCTGGAAATGGCAACCAGAATTTGGTTATAATGATCATGGAATTCCTTGCTTATGGAGGAAGAGTTTATCAAAGTTTTGGGAAAAATTGCTCAGAAATGATCCTGAAACTGGAAAACCACATGGCATAGAGATATTACAAAAAATGGAAGAAAATATCTCTCAATACAAGAATGATTTTGCACAACAGGAGAAGGGAAAACAATCTGATGTGATAAGTCCCTTCAAAATTATCACTCAGAAATATCAAGAAATCTACTCAAAAGAACAAATGATCGACTTATATGTTGAAGAAATGAAAAAAGATTTGTTTAAAAATATTGGTAATACTGATACAAAATCTGATCAGTCCATGACTTCAACTGACAGCCACAATCAGTTTATCAAATTAATGCATATGCAAGATGGACAGGATCCCGAAGATGATGATCTTGAAGAAAATCAAATTGATGAAACTTTTGAAAAATTAAAAGCATCGCTAAAGTCCAAGATTGGATGAAAAAGGAATCCTATTAGATAATATATCACTATCAACTTTTATAAAGTTTGGCGGAAGTTATTCAAGATGTAATAATGCATCTTTTTATTATTTTAATAAAAGTAGTTTTATAAGTTTAGCTTGGAATCCGGGGTTGATGTCCGGCTCTTCCTATTTATAGGTATATTTTGTAAGTTTGGGGGCACGCTGGAGTTTGCTCGCCTCTCTATCTTCTCCCTTTCTCTCTCTCTCTCTCTCTTGTAATAAAAGCCTTTCAGAAAATAAAAGCTTGAGGTTTCTGTTTACAATTTTTGTAAGTATTTCTCTTTTTATTTTGTCTATTTCTATTTTCTTATTTAATTTAGCCTAATGACAGGCTAAATTCTCTTTGCTAGATCATAATTATCCTACGAAATGACCATGGTATTGTAATGGTTTAAGATATTATGGGAATCTAAGAGGAGGTTAAAAAATTTTTATAAGGTTCGAGGTTAATATTAAGTAGATCAGATTCATGTACTACCCTTCAGCTCGTGTTTGCCTTGAATGGCTTTTAGAGCATTGTGGGTATTTGTTTTGAATCTTGATCTACTTAATTAGTCTCGGTAAACTCCTTATATATAAATTTTTTGTAAAATAATCTGTTCGAACCTGTTCGAACCTTCCCATGATTCTCATGTTTCAAGATCCAGAATGGTATCAGAGCCATGGAGTAGTGATATTTATGATTTAGCATATTTTATTCAAATGAATATTTTTCGTTTAAAGAATACTGTTCAAAACAGTATAACTCAAGAATATGATATTCCTCATAATCTTGATTTATTAAATAAATGGACTATTCCTAAAATAGAACCTAAAATGGTCTATCAATTAGGAACCTTTGAAAAAATTGGTCTTAAACAAATTGTTAAGACTACTGAGTCATCAATTCATTCTGGATCTTGAAACATGAGAATCATGGGAAGGTTCGAACAGGTTCGAACAGATTAGGAATTATTATTTTAATCTTTTTTACAAAAAATTTATATATAAGGAGTTTACCGAGACTAATTAAGTAGATCAAGATTCAAAACAAATACCCACAATGCTCTAAAAGCCATTCAAGGCAAACACGAGCTGAAGGGTAGTACATGAATCTGATCTACTTAATATTAACCTCGAACCTTATAAAAATTTTTTAACCTCCTCTTAGATTCCCATAATATCTTAAACCATTACAATACCATGGTCATTTCGTAGGATAATTATGATCTAGCAAAGAGAATTTAGCCTGTCATTAGGCTAAATTAAATAAGAAAATAGAAATAGACAAAATAAAAAGAGAAATACTTACAAAAATTGTAAACAGAAACCTCAAGCTTTTATTTTCTGAAAGGCTTTTATTACAAGAGAGAGAGAGAGAGAAAGGGAGAAGATAGAGAGGCGAGCAAACTCCAGCGTGCCCCCAAACTTACAAAATATACCTATAAATAGGAAGAGCCGGACATCAACCCCGGATTCCAAGCTAAACTTATAAAACTACTTTTATTAAAATAATAAAAAGATGCATTATTACATCTTGAATAACTTCCGCCAAACTTTATAAAAGTTGATAGTGATATATTATCTAATAGGATTCCTTTTTCATCCAATCTTGGACTTTAGCGATGCTTTTAATTTTTCAAAAGTTTCATCAATTTGATTTTCTTCAAGATCATCATCTTCGGGATCCTGTCCATCTTGCATATGCATTAATTTGATAAACTGATTGTGGCTGTCAGTTGAAGTCATGGACTGATCAGATTTTGTATCAGTATTACCAATATTTTTAAACAAATCTTTTTTCATTTCTTCAACATATAAGTCGATCATTTGTTCTTTTGAGTAGATTTCTTGATATTTCTGAGTGATAATTTTGAAGGGACTTATCACATCAGATTGTTTTCCCTTCTCCTGTTGTGCAAAATCATTCTTGTATTGAGAGATATTTTCTTCCATTTTTTGTAATATCTCTATGCCATGTGGTTTTCCAGTTTCAGGATCATTTCTGAGCAATTTTTCCCAAAACTTTGATAAACTCTTCCTCCATAAGCAAGGAATTCCATGATCATTATAACCAAATTTTGGTTGCCATTTCCAGATCCATGGGATACCGAATTCAATAAAGAAATTGCAGGATAAATTATTGTTGACCCAATTTGTAGTCATGTTCTGTATAACTCTTGGAGAGAATCGGATCCAATCTTCAAAGTAATTTTTGAATTCTTCAGGTAAAATTTTTGATGAAGGCCCAAAGAATTGCCACCAGTGTATGAACCAGTTGGGAATATTATCATGTGAATTATTTTCACATATTTTCAAGAACCAAGAATGTTTTCTTTTTGAATTTTCATAGAATAGAGTTGTATAAAAACTCTGTATATAATCCCAGTAGTTATATTTAAAAGTAATTTGTTTTTGAGTAGAATAGAATTCTTTTTCTGCTAGTGGAGAAATTCCCCATTCTTCAATAGAAATAATTTTCTTAATAATAAATTTGGAAAAGTTATAACTTTCCGTTTGCTGAGTATTACTCTGAAAATGGGTAATTTCCACCGTTTTTGTAGAAATTAAGAGGGTTTCATAATATCCTCTTGGCTTATAAGCACCATGAACATATGATGTATGTGATAGATATCTATCCATGATAATCCAAGGAGTATTTTTCCATTGTTCATCTTTTTCTTCTACAAGAAGAATGATTTCTCTATTTTTATTCTCAGTATATAATACTGAATCATTTTCATTTTCTTTTGCAATATTTGCATAAGATTCTTCAGAATCAGGAATTACCTTATTCTTACCTTTTTGTTTTAAGAATTCTTGAAATTCATCATATAAAGGATCATTTTTTTGGATAGTATTACTATCAGAAGAACTAGAAATTTGTTGGCCTATGAGGCGTTGATTTCCAAATTGAGCTATCAGCCTTGGAGCATTGGCAATATAATTTGGGGGTTTTCCTCTTCCTCCTCTTCCTCTATAAGAGGAAAATTCACCACGACCCCTATTCATTCCTGCCATCATTAGATAAATATTCACGGGTTAAGAAATCAGGAAGATAATTTTCTTCTCCTTTTTTATAAATAATTTCAAAATCAAAAGGAGCTAAATTAGCTTGCCATCTAGCAAACATTTGTTTAGAAACATCATGTTTAAAATCTTTATTAAACATATATTTTGCAGACTTGCAATCTGTTTTAATAATGAATTTTTGATTGTAAAGTTCATCCTGAAATTTCAGAATGCATTTGACAATAGAAAGAATTTCTTTTGCAACTGTAGAGTAATTTTTCTGAGCAGAATTCCACTTCCCTGAATGAAATCTAACAAGATATTCTTCTTTACTTTGGGGTTTTAATTGTTTTAAAATACCGCCAAAGCCTATATCAGAAGCATCTGTTTCAACAATTTTTTCCCAACTAGGATTAGAAATCATTAAGCAAGGAATATGTTTAATTTTTTCTTTAATTTTCTTGACAGAATTAGTATGCTGATCAGTCCAAGGGGAAGGATTTTTCTTAAGTCTATCATATAAGATAGCAGTATCATTGGCTAAATTTTTAATATAGGCAGATATATAATTTAAACTACCTAAAAATCTTTGTAATTGAGTCTTATCAGTAATAATATCTGGAAATTTATTACCAAATTCTATACTTCTTTGAATAGGAATAATATTACCTTTATCAATATTATGACCTAAAAATTTAATATTGGTTTGAAATAAAACCATTTTGGGTTTAGAAATAACTAATCCATTTTGAATAATAAGAGTTTTAAATATGTTTAAATGTTTAAAATGAGTTTCAATATTTTTTGAGAATATAAGAATATCATCTATGTAAACAATAATAAAGTCACTATAAGGGGTAAAGATATCATTCATAATCTGCTGAAATTCTGAAGGAGCATTCTTCAGACCAAAAGGCATAACATTCCATTCATAATGTCCTATCGGAACATTAAAAGCAGTTTTATATCTATCATCCTTATTAATTTGGATCTGCCAAAATCCTGACTTTAAATCAAATTTAGAAAATATTAAGGCATGTAAAAGTCTATCAAGAAGATCTTTTTTATTAGGAATAGGATGCCTAATCCATTTTAAAACTTTATTTAAAGGTTTATAATTTATTACTAGACGAGGAACACCTCTTTCAATCTCAGAATGTTTATTGACATAAAAAGCAGTACAAGACCAAGGAGATTGAGAAGGAGTTATTAACTTTTTATCTAGAAGAGATTGAATTTCTTTCTTACATAAATCTAAATATTCAAAATTCATCTGACAAGGTCTTGCCTTGGTAGGAATATTCTTTTCATCAAAACTTTCTTCATAAGGAAGAGAAACAATGTGTTTCTTACGATTCCAAAAAGCATTGGGAAAATCATTACAAATTTCTAAAGAGAATTGGTTATGAAGCAATTTAATTTTATCTTGTAGTTTATGATTTTTCAAAGTATCATCAATAGTTAAAGAATTTATCTCTTCTTTTAAAGAATTAATATGAAAGATTTTTCTATCAATATGATCTTGAATAGAATTTAAAATTTTTAAATAAGGTTTAGTAATAAACTGAAAGTGAATATTCTTACCTTCATAAGTACCAATTATACCTGTAGGATTTATAGAAATAATAGGATAGATTTTATAAAGAAAAGGTAAACCAAGAATGATTTGGGTAGAAAGGTTTTTTATTAAGAAGAAACTTGTTTGAATACAAGTCTTATTTTTACAAATATAGGCTTTTGGTAATTTATAATTAACCTGTAATTTTTCACCTCCTGCATGAGAAAGAGAATGTGAAGTTTTATGAAAATATTTTGAAGGTATTATTCCTTCTTGAATAACATTTAAATCTGCTCCACTATCAATTAAGGCAATAAAGTCTTTTTTATAATTATTATCAATTAATAAGGTTATTTTTGTATACCACTTTTGAGATTTTATTTTACTAAGAACAGATAAATGTTGTTCTTGGTCTGAAACATTATTAGAACTATTTTCTAACTCAGGCATTTCTAAATCAGAAATCCTTCTATTAAAACGAATATTCTCATGTTGTAAAATAACAACTTGCTGTTTAAGTTGATCAATTTCAATTTTTAAATTATCTAAAGTTACAGGAGTACTAACACTGTGTTTTTCTTTTAAAAGTTTTCTTATTTCTTTTAAAGAATAAGTCTGATCATTTTTCAAAAGATCAGTATAACTAGTAGAAGTTTTGTTATCAATATGATCAATTATAGAAGTACAAAGATTAGGATCTTTAATTAATTTTAAAAATTCAATAATTTTATCATCAGATAAAACATTAATACTTAAATCTTCAAATTGAGATTTTAACTTATAAAATTCATCATTATCATCATCATTGTTACTAATATAATTGCAACAATTAGAAGACTGACCTTGAATGCAATTATCACAATCTTCTGAAGAATTTAAAGAATCATTATCAAGATTAATAATATCATCAGTATCTGGACTAGAATCAGAAGTATGAGAATCTTCAGAATAATTTTTCATGACAATTTCATATAAAGTATTTTTAATATCATCAGAGATATCAAGAGATTTAATTTTCTCCTTAGCCCAACATTGATTAGCATAATGACCAGGTCTACCACATTTATGACAAGTAATTAAAGGCTTTTTATCCTTATCTTTTTTCCAAAATTGTCTTTTCTTCGCATCTTTTTTAGTATTCCGAAATTCTTTTCGTTTTTGTTTTTTCAATATTTGTCTTTCAGACAAATGTCTCTTCTTATGAGGTTTATCTAAAGATTTATGAATTTTCTTCTTGGGTATATCAATCCCAAATTGATCACAGAAATGACCAAGCTGTTTTCTTTCAAAAATATTTTGTCTTTTTAACTGATTATTTAATTTTAAATCATTACATAAAGATAATCCTTCCTGAATACAAGTACTTATTAAGTTACCATAAGTATAATTATCATACTGAATAGAAATATTATCTTTACGAAGAATTTTTCTAACTCTTTCAGCAAAGAGATGAGGAAGACCATCAATAAATTTGGCTTTCCATTGATTGTTATTACAATCCGGTAATTCATAAATTCTAGAAAGAAAAGTATCTTTATACCATCTGAAATCAGTAAGAGTCTTACATTTCATATTACTCAGAAGAGTTCTAATATTTTCACTATTATCAGTAAAACGACCAGTAAAATGTTCAATAATAGTCATTATAAGACTATAAACAACATTTTCAGTTTGATTATTATTCTCTATTTTAATAGAATCATAAATATCATTTTTCTGTTGTTGAGATAAATAATTATCCCACCAACCTTTAAGTTGGCCTGTAAAACCAGAAATAAGCATTTTTGCTATATTCTTATCAGTATTACCAGCACTTTTACAAACAGTACTATACATAAGCATTCTATGAGCAAGATTATAAATCTGCTTATCTGTTAAACTATCAGCATTCCATTCATAAATGCTTTTCCCATTATAACTATTTGTTATAATGTACTCTTGTTCTTCATTAAGAACATCCAAAGGAGTAGGACGAGAATAGTAGTAACGATTTTGAGTTGGCCTATCAGCCCATTTCATTTTTTGAATTTTATCTGTATCATCATCATCAGTATTATTATTACTAAATGATTCATTATTATTAATAACAGAAATATTCATATTTTTAAATTTTTTTGTAAAAAAGATTAAAATAATAATTCCTAATCTGTTCGAACCTGTTCGAACCTTCCCATGATTCTCATGTTTCAAGATCCAGAATGGTATCAGAGCCATGGAGTAGTGATATTTATGATTTAGCATATTTTATTCAAATGAATATTTTTCGTTTAAAGAATACTGTTCAAAACAGTATAACTCAAGAATATGATATTCCTCATAATCTTGATTTATTAAATAAATGGACTATTCCTAAAATAGAACCTAAAATGGTCTATCAATTAGGAACCTTTGAAAAAATTGGTCTTAAACAAATTGTTAAGACTACTGAGTCATCAATTCCTCTTAATAATGAAGAGATGGTTATTCATTTATTAAATGAAAAAGATATATTAACATTTTCTAAAGATTATAAATTTCTTCATATAGGTCTAGTACAAATTGCCTTTAGACCTCTTACTTTGGAAGGTTTACCTGAAAGCTTTATTGCAGCTTTAAGAGATGGTAGAAATTTAAATTGGAAACAATCTTTAATCGGAATAATTGAATCCAGTCTGGCTCATGGTCCAGTTTATTTTGATGTGTATCCAAATCTTTCTCTATCATTAACTGATATAAATATTTTAGATTCTTTAACATTAAATGTTAAGACTCATGGTTATAATTATTCTGTTGGAACAGAAGTCATATGTATTTGTTATCGTATTTATTATAAACCTCTTTATACTTTGAATCCGATGTGTAAAAGAATTGACAAAAAGAAAAATGAAACTGTTCTTATTGAGACTAATTTCAATAAATCTAAAATAACTACACGTAGATCTATTAAATGGGAAGAAATAGACTTTCCATCAAAGTGGACTTTTGAAAATTCTATTCCTAGAAATCCTATTTTGAATATGGATTTACAACAAGTAATACAGACTAATGAAGGATCTGTTAATATACAATTTCAAAATAAAAATTATTTGCCTATTACTAGATCTCAATCTGTTAGATCTTATATTTCTCCTCTAGATTATATAATTGATATTCCTCAATCTTCTAGAGCTTCTACTTCTCAAATTCGAGAAGAAGTTAGATCTGATTTCTCTAAAAATAAAAATATTGAAGAGAGAAATAATATTGTTCATGGAAATGTCCAGAACATTACAGATTCAGATACTATCTCAGAAATGAATTTTGTTTAAATGGATAGTACAATCAAAATAGATTTCAGTAAAGGATCTAGAGCAAGAGCTCAGATTAATAAAGAATTCTGTGATCATAAATGGAAATCTTTTAGAAAATGGTATTTTAAGAGTTTTTCCAAAAAAGAATTTGAATATATAATTAATACTTTTTATAAAGATTGTGCAGAAAAAAATAAAATGATTTATTTTGTTCCCTGGTTTATAAAAATCTTTCTTGTTGATTATATTTCTGTTATAGAAAGAAATTATAAACTTTCTTCTGGAAATATTCAGAAATCTGTGTATCCTCCACAGAATTCTTTTCAAATAGAAAAGAATGAAAAAGTTTTAAATTTTAATGCGTTTTCAAAAATATTTGAGGATGATATGTTGTCTGTTACTATCAATCATATTAATCAACTTTTTGAAAAGCAAAATTATACTAATTTATATCTTATTCTTTTAGGAGAAGAATTGACTTCTTTAAAAAAGAATATCGATAATATTTTATTAGCCATACAACAGATCAAGCCTAATGTTCACATTGAAGAAAAGAAAGATAGAAATATAGTTTCCATAGCTTCTTCTTCTATCCAATCTCCCCCAGAAATACAAGATTTTAAATTTAAATCTTCTGTTTCTGAATTTGAAAAAATTTTATCAGAAAAATTTAAAAATATGAATATTTCTGTTATTAATAATAATGAATCATTTAGTAATAATAATACTGATGATGATGATACAGATAAAATTCAAAAAATGAAATGGGCTGATAGGCCAACTCAAAATCGTTACTACTATTCTCGTCCTACTCCTTTGGATGTTCTTAATGAAGAACAAGAGTACATTATAACAAATAGTTATAATGGGAAAAGCATTTATGAATGGAATGCTGATAGTTTAACAGATAAGCAGATTTATAATCTTGCTCATAGAATGCTTATGTATAGTACTGTTTGTAAAAGTGCTGGTAATACTGATAAGAATATAGCAAAAATGCTTATTTCTGGTTTTACAGGCCAACTTAAAGGTTGGTGGGATAATTATTTATCTCAACAACAGAAAAATGATATTTATGATTCTATTAAAATAGAGAATAATAATCAAACTGAAAATGTTGTTTATAGTCTTATAATGACTATTATTGAACATTTTACTGGTCGTTTTACTGATAATAGTGAAAATATTAGAACTCTTCTGAGTAATATGAAATGTAAGACTCTTACTGATTTCAGATGGTATAAAGATACTTTTCTTTCTAGAATTTATGAATTACCGGATTGTAATAACAATCAATGGAAAGCCAAATTTATTGATGGTCTTCCTCATCTCTTTGCTGAAAGAGTTAGAAAAATTCTTCGTAAAGATAATATTTCTATTCAGTATGATAATTATACTTATGGTAACTTAATAAGTACTTGTATTCAGGAAGGATTATCTTTATGTAATGATTTAAAATTAAATAATCAGTTAAAAAGACAAAATATTTTTGAAAGAAAACAGCTTGGTCATTTCTGTGATCAATTTGGGATTGATATACCCAAGAAGAAAATTCATAAATCTTTAGATAAACCTCATAAGAAGAGACATTTGTCTGAAAGACAAATATTGAAAAAACAAAAACGAAAAGAATTTCGGAATACTAAAAAAGATGCGAAGAAAAGACAATTTTGGAAAAAAGATAAGGATAAAAAGCCTTTAATTACTTGTCATAAATGTGGTAGACCTGGTCATTATGCTAATCAATGTTGGGCTAAGGAGAAAATTAAATCTCTTGATATCTCTGATGATATTAAAAATACTTTATATGAAATTGTCATGAAAAATTATTCTGAAGATTCTCATACTTCTGATTCTAGTCCAGATACTGATGATATTATTAATCTTGATAATGATTCTTTAAATTCTTCAGAAGATTGTGATAATTGCATTCAAGGTCAGTCTTCTAATTGTTGCAATTATATTAGTAACAATGATGATGATAATGATGAATTTTATAAGTTAAAATCTCAATTTGAAGATTTAAGTATTAATGTTTTATCTGATGATAAAATTATTGAATTTTTAAAATTAATTAAAGATCCTAATCTTCGTACTTCTATAATTGATCATATTGATAACAAAACTTCTACTAGTTATACTGATCTTTTGAAAAATGATCAGACTTATTCTTTAAAAGAAATAAGAAAACTTTTAAAAGAAAAACACAGTGTTAGTACTCCTGTAACTTTAGATAATTTAAAAATTGAAATTGATCAACTTAAACAGCAAGTTGTTATTTTACAACATGAGAATATTCGTTTTAATAGAAGGATTTCTGATTTAGAAATGCCTGAGTTAGAAAATAGTTCTAATAATGTTTCAGACCAAGAACAACATTTATCTGTTCTTAGTAAAATAAAATCTCAAAAGTGGTATACAAAAATAACCTTATTAATTGATAATAATTATAAAAAAGACTTTATTGCCTTAATTGATAGTGGAGCAGATTTAAATGTTATTCAAGAAGGAATAATACCTTCAAAATATTTTCATAAAACTTCACATTCTCTTTCTCATGCAGGAGGTGAAAAATTACAGGTTAATTATAAATTACCAAAAGCCTATATTTGTAAAAATAAGACTTGTATTCAAACAAGTTTCTTCTTAATAAAAAACCTTTCTACCCAAATCATTCTTGGTTTACCTTTTCTTTATAAAATCTATCCTATTATTTCTATAAATCCTACAGGTATAATTGGTACTTATGAAGGTAAGAATATTCACTTTCAGTTTATTACTAAACCTTATTTAAAAATTTTAAATTCTATTCAAGATCATATTGATAGAAAAATCTTTCATATTAATTCTTTAAAAGAAGAGATAAATTCTTTAACTATTGATGATACTTTGAAAAATCATAAACTACAAGATAAAATTAAATTGCTTCATAACCAATTCTCTTTAGAAATTTGTAATGATTTTCCCAATGCTTTTTGGAATCGTAAGAAACACATTGTTTCTCTTCCTTATGAAGAAAGTTTTGATGAAAAGAATATTCCTACCAAGGCAAGACCTTGTCAGATGAATTTTGAATATTTAGATTTATGTAAGAAAGAAATTCAATCTCTTCTAGATAAAAAGTTAATAACTCCTTCTCAATCTCCTTGGTCTTGTACTGCTTTTTATGTCAATAAACATTCTGAGATTGAAAGAGGTGTTCCTCGTCTAGTAATAAATTATAAACCTTTAAATAAAGTTTTAAAATGGATTAGGCATCCTATTCCTAATAAAAAAGATCTTCTTGATAGACTTTTACATGCCTTAATATTTTCTAAATTTGATTTAAAGTCAGGATTTTGGCAGATCCAAATTAATAAGGATGATAGATATAAAACTGCTTTTAATGTTCCGATAGGACATTATGAATGGAATGTTATGCCTTTTGGTCTGAAGAATGCTCCTTCAGAATTTCAGCAGATTATGAATGATATCTTTACCCCTTATAGTGACTTTATTATTGTTTACATAGATGATATTCTTATATTCTCAAAAAATATTGAAACTCATTTTAAACATTTAAACATATTTAAAACTCTTATTATTCAAAATGGATTAGTTATTTCTAAACCCAAAATGGTTTTATTTCAAACCAATATTAAATTTTTAGGTCATAATATTGATAAAGGTAATATTATTCCTATTCAAAGAAGTATAAAATTTGGTAATAAATTTCCAGATATTATTACTGATAAGACTCAATTACAAAGATTTTTAGGTAGTTTAAATTATATATCTGCCTATATTAAAAATTTAGCCAATGATACTGCTATCTTATATGATAGACTTAAGAAAAATCCTTCCCCTTGGACTGATCAGCATACTAATTCTATCAAGAAAATTAAAGAAAAAATTAAACATATTCCTTGCTTAATGATTTCTAATCCTAGTTGGGAAAAAATTGTTGAAACAGATGCTTCTGATATAGGCTTTGGCGGTATTTTAAAACAATTAAAACCCCAAAGTAAAGAAGAATATCTTGTTAGATTTCATTCAGGGAAGTGGAATTCTGCTCAGAAAAATTACTCTACAGTTGCAAAAGAAATTCTTTCTATTGTCAAATGCATTCTGAAATTTCAGGATGAACTTTACAATCAAAAATTCATTATTAAAACAGATTGCAAGTCTGCAAAATATATGTTTAATAAAGATTTTAAACATGATGTTTCTAAACAAATGTTTGCTAGATGGCAAGCTAATTTAGCTCCTTTTGATTTTGAAATTATTTATAAAAAAGGAGAAGAAAATTATCTTCCTGATTTCTTAACCCGTGAATATTTATCTAATGATGGCAGGAATGAATAGGGGTCGTGGTGAATTTTCCTCTTATAGAGGAAGAGGAGGAAGAGGAAAACCCCCAAATTATATTGCCAATGCTCCAAGGCTGATAGCTCAATTTGGAAATCAACGCCTCATAGGCCAACAAATTTCTAGTTCTTCTGATAGTAATACTATCCAAAAAAAATGATCCTTTATATGATGAATTTCAAGAATTCTTAAAACAAAAAGGTAAGAATAAGGTAATTCCTGATTCTGAAGAATCTTATGCAAATATTGCAAAAGAAAATGAAAATGATTCAGTATTATATACTGAGAATAAAAATAGAGAAATCATTCTTCTTGTAGAAGAAAAAGATGAACAATGGAAAAATACTCCTTGGATTATCATGGATAGATATCTATCACATACATCATATGTTCATGGTGCTTATAAGCCAAGAGGATATTATGAAACCCTCTTAATTTCTACAAAAACGGTGGAAATTACCCATTTTCAGAGTAATACTCAGCAAACGGAAAGTTATAACTTTTCCAAATTTATTATTAAGAAAATTATTTCTATTGAAGAATGGGGAATTTCTCCACTAGCAGAAAAAGAATTCTATTCTACTCAAAAACAAATTACTTTTAAATATAACTGGGATTATATACAGAGTTTTTATACAACTCTATTCTATGAAAATTCAAAAAGAAAACATTCTTGGTTCTTGAAAATATGTGAAAATAATTCACATGATAATATTCCCAACTGGTTCATACACTGGTGGCAATTCTTTGGGCCTTCATCAAAAATTTTACCTGAAGAATTCAAAAATTACTTTGAAGATTGGATCCGATTCTCTCCAAGAGTTATACAGAACATGACTACAAATTGGGTCAACAATAATTTATCCTGCAATTTCTTTATTGAATTCGGTATCCCATGGATCTGGAAATGGCAACCAGAATTTGGTTATAATGATCATGGAATTCCTTGCTTATGGAGGAAGAGTTTATCAAAGTTTTGGGAAAAATTGCTCAGAAATGATCCTGAAACTGGAAAACCACATGGCATAGAGATATTACAAAAAATGGAAGAAAATATCTCTCAATACAAGAATGATTTTGCACAACAGGAGAAGGGAAAACAATCTGATGTGATAAGTCCCTTCAAAATTATCACTCAGAAATATCAAGAAATCTACTCAAAAGAACAAATGATCGACTTATATGTTGAAGAAATGAAAAAAGATTTGTTTAAAAATATTGGTAATACTGATACAAAATCTGATCAGTCCATGACTTCAACTGACAGCCACAATCAGTTTATCAAATTAATGCATATGCAAGATGGACAGGATCCCGAAGATGATGATCTTGAAGAAAATCAAATTGATGAAACTTTTGAAAAATTAAAAGCATCGCTAAAGTCCAAGATTGGATGAAAAAGGAATCCTATTAGATAATATATCACTATCAACTTTTATAAAGTTTGGCGGAAGTTATTCAAGATGTAATAATGCATCTTTTTATTATTTTAATAAAAGTAGTTTTATAAGTTTAGCTTGGAATCCGGGGTTGATGTCCGGCTCTTCCTATTTATAGGTATATTTTGTAAGTTTGGGGGCACGCTGGAGTTTGCTCGCCTCTCTATCTTCTCCCTTTCTCTCTCTCTCTCTCTTGTAATAAAAGCCTTTCAGAAAATAAAAGCTTGAGGTTTCTGTTTACAATTTTTGTAAGTATTTCTCTTTTTATTTTGTCTATTTCTATTTTCTTATTTAATTTAGCCTAATGACAGGCTAAATTCTCTTTGCTAGATCATAATTATCCTACGAAATGACCATGGTATTGTAATGGTTTAAGATATTATGGGAATCTAAGAGGAGGTTAAAAAATTTTTATAAGGTTCGAGGTTAATATTAAGTAGATCAGATTCATGTACTACCCTTCAGCTCGTGTTTGCCTTGAATGGCTTTTAGAGCATTGTGGGTATTTGTTTTGAATCTTGATCTACTTAATTAGTCTCGGTAAACTCCTTATATATAAATTTTTTGTAAAAAAGATTAAAATAATAATTCCTAATCTGTTCGAACCTGTTCGAACCTTCCCATGATTCTCATGTTTCAAGATCCAGAATGGTATATAAGGGGTAAAGATATCATTCATAATCTGCTGAAATTCTGAAGGAGCATTCTTCAGACCAAAAGGCATAACATTCCATTCATAATGTCCTATCGGAACATTAAAAGCAGTTTTATATCTATCATCCTTATTAATTTGGATCTGCCAAAATCCTGACTTTAAATCAAATTTAGAAAATATTAAGGCATGTAAAAGTCTATCAAGAAGATTTTTTTTATTAGGAATAGGATGCCTAATCCATTTTAAAACTTTATTTAAAGGTTTATAATTTATTACTAGACGAGGAACACCTCTTTCAATCTCAGAATGTTTATTGACATAAAAAGCAGTACAAGACCAAGGAGATTGAGAAGGAGTTATTAACTTTTTATCTAGAAGAGATTGAATTTCTTTCTTACATAAATCTAAATATTCAAAATTCATCTGACAAGGTCTTGCCTTGGTAGGAATATTCTTTTCATCAAAACTTTCTTCATAAGGAAGAGAAACAATGTGTTTCTTACGATTCCAAAAAGCATTGGGAAAATCATTACAAATTTCTAAAGAGAATTGGTTATGAAGCAATTTAATTTTATCTTGTAGTTTATGATTTTTCAAAGTATCATCAATAGTTAAAGAATTTATCTCTTCTTTTAAAGAATTAATATGAAAGATTTTTCTATCAATATGATCTTGAATAGAATTTAAAATTTTTAAATAAGGTTTAGTAATAAACTGAAAGTGAATATTCTTACCTTCATAAGTACCAATTATACCTGTAGGATTTATAGAAATAATAGGATAGATTTTATAAAGAAAAGGTAAACCAAGAATGATTTGGGTAGAAAGGTTTTTTATTAAGAAGAAACTTGTTTGAATACAAGTCTTATTTTTACAAATATAGGCTTTTGGTAATTTATAATTAACCTGTAATTTTTCACCTCCTGCATGAGAAAGAGAATGTGAAGTTTTATGAAAATATTTTGAAGGTATTATTCCTTCTTGAATAACATTTAAATCTGCTCCACTATCAATTAAGGCAATAAAGTCTTTTTTATAATTATTATCAATTAATAAGGTTATTTTTGTATACCACTTTTGAGATTTTATTTTACTAAGAACAGATAAATGTTGTTCTTGGTCTGAAACATTATTAGAACTATTTTCTAACTCAGGCATTTCTAAATCAGAAATCCTTCTATTAAAACGAATATTCTCATGTTGTAAAATAACAACTTGCTGTTTAAGTTGATCAATTTCAATTTTTAAATTATCTAAAGTTACAGGAGTACTAACACTGTGTTTTTCTTTTAAAAGTTTTCTTATTTCTTTTAAAGAATAAGTCTGATCATTTTTCAAAAGATCAGTATAACTAGTAGAAGTTTTGTTATCAATATGATCAATTATAGAAGTACGAAGATTAGGATCTTTAATTAATTTTAAAAATTCAATAATTTTATCATCAGATAAAACATTAATACTTAAATCTTCAAATTGAGATTTTAACTTATAAAATTCATCATTATCATCATCATTGTTACTAATATAATTGCAACAATTAGAAGACTGACCTTGAATGCAATTATCACAATCTTCTGAAGAATTTAAAGAATCATTATCAAGATTAATAATATCATCAGTATCTGGACTAGAATCAGAAGTATGAGAATCTTCAGAATAATTTTTCATGACAATTTCATATAAAGTATTTTTAATATCATCAGAGATATCAAGAGATTTAATTTTCTCCTTAGCCCAACATTGATTAGCATAATGACCAGGTCTACCACATTTATGACAAGTAATTAAAGGCTTTTTATCCTTATCTTTTTTCCAAAATTGTCTTTTCTTCGCATCTTTTTTAGTATTCCGAAATTCTTTTCGTTTTTGTTTTTTCAATATTTGTCTTTCAGACAAATGTCTCTTCTTATGAGGTTTATCTAAAGATTTATGAATTTTCTTCTTGGGTATATCAATCCCAAATTGATCACAGAAATGACCAAGCTGTTTTCTTTCAAAAATATTTTGTCTTTTTAACTGATTATTTAATTTTAAATCATTACATAAAGATAATCCTTCCTGAATACAAGTACTTATTAAGTTACCATAAGTATAATTATCATACTGAATAGAAATATTATCTTTACGAAGAATTTTTCTAACTCTTTCAGCAAAGAGATGAGGAAGACCATCAATAAATTTGGCTTTCCATTGATTGTTATTACAATCCGGTAATTCATAAATTCTAGAAAGAAAAGTATCTTTATACCATCTGAAATCAGTAAGAGTCTTACATTTCATATTACTCAGAAGAGTTCTAATATTTTCACTATTATCAGTAAAACGACCAGTAAAATGTTCAATAATAGTCATTATAAGACTATAAACAACATTTTCAGTTTGATTATTATTCTCTATTTTAATAGAATCATAAATATCATTTTTCTGTTGTTGAGATAAATAATTATCCCACCAACCTTTAAGTTGGCCTGTAAAATCAGAAATAAGCATTTTTGCTATATTCTTATCAGTATTACCAGCACTTTTACAAACAGTACTATACATAAGCATTCTATGAGCAAGATTATAAATCTGCTTATCTGTTAAACTATCAGCATTCCATTCATAAATGCTTTTCCCATTATAACTATTTGTTATAATGTACTCTTGTTCTTCATTAAGAACATCCAAAGGAGTAGGACGAGAATAGTAGTAACGATTTTGAGTTGGCCTATCAGCCCATTTCATTTTTTGAATTTTATCTGTATCATCATCATCAGTATTATTATTACTAAATGATTCATTATTATTAATAACAGAAATATTCATATTTTTAAATTTTTCTGATAAAATTTTTTCAAATTCAGAAACAGAAGATTTAAATTTAAAATCTTGTATTTCTGGGGGAGATTGGATAGAAGAAGAAGCTATGGAAACTATATTTCTATCTTTCTTTTCTTCAATGTGAACATTAGGCTTGATCTGTTGTATGGCTAATAAAATATTATCGATATTCTTTTTTAAAGAAGTCAATTCTTCTCCTAAAAGAATAAGATATAAATTAGTATAATTTTGCTTTTCAAAAAGTTGATTAATATGATTGATAGTAACAGACAACATATCATCCTCAAATATTTTTGAAAACGCATTAAAATTTAAAACTTTTTCATTCTTTTCTATTTGAAAAGAATTCTGTGGAGGATACACAGATTTCTGAATATTTCCAGAAGAAAGTTTATAATTTCTTTCTATAACAGAAATATAATCAACAAGAAAGATTTTTATAAACCAGGGAACAAAATAAATCATTTTATTTTTTTCTGCACAATCTTTATAAAAAGTATTAATTATATATTCAAATTCTTTTTTGGAAAAACTCTTAAAATACCATTTTCTAAAAGATTTCCATTTATGATCACAGAATTCTTTATTAATCTGAGCTCTTGCTCTAGATCCTTTACTGAAATCTATTTTGATTGTACTATCCATTTAAACAAAATTCATTTCTGAGATAGTATCTGAATCTGTAATGTTCTGGACATTTCCATGAACAATATTATTTCTGTTTATAATAACCTCTTCAATATTTTTATTTTTAGAGAAATCAGATCTAACTTCTTCTCGAATTTGAGAAGTAGAAGCTCTAGAAGATTGAGGAATATCAATTATATAATCTAGAGGAGAAATATAAGATCTAACAGATTGAGATCTAGTAATAGGCAAATAATTTTTATTTTGAAATTGTATATTAACAGATCCTTCATTAGTCTGTATTACTTGTTGTAAATCCATATTCAAAATAGGATTTCTAGGAATAGAATTTTCAAAAGTCCACTTTGATGGAAAGTCTATTTCTTCCCATTTAATAGATCTACGTGTAGTTATTTTAGATTTATTGAAATTAGTCTCAATAAGAACAGTTTCATTTTTCTTTTTGTCAATTCTTTTACACATCGGATTCAAAGTATAAAGAGGTTTATAATAAATACGATAACAAATACATATGACTTCTGTTCCAACAGAATAATTATAACCATGAGTCTTAACATTTAATGTTAAAGAATCTAAAATATTTATATCAGTTAATGATAGAGAAAGATTTGGATACACATCAAAATAAACTGGACCATGAGCCAGACTGGATTCAATTATTCCGATTAAAGATTGTTTCCAATTTAAATTTCTACCATCTCTTAAAGCTGCAATAAAGCTTTCAGGTAAACCTTCCAAAGTAAGAGGTCTAAAGGCAATTTGTACTAGACCTATATGAAGAAATTTATAATCTTTAGAAAATGTTAATATATCTTTTTCATTTAATAAATGAATAACCATCTCTTCATTATTAAGAGGAATTGATGACTCAGTAGTCTTAACAATTTGTTTAAGACCAATTTTTTCAAAGGTTCCTAATTGATAGACCATTTTAGGTTCTATTTTAGGAATAGTCCATTTATTTAATAAATCAAGATTATGAGGAATATCATATTCTTGAGTTATACTGTTTTGAACAGTATTCTTTAAACGAAAAATATTCATTTGAATAAAATATGCTAAATCATAAATATCACTACTCCATGGCTCTGATACCATTCTGGATCTTGAAACATGAGAATCATGGGAAGGTTCGAACAGGTTCGAACAGATTATTTTACAAAAAATTTATATATAAGGAGTTTACCGAGACTAATTAAGTAGATCAAGATTCAAAACAAATACCCACAATGCTCTAAAAGCCATTCAAGGCAAACACGAGCTGAAGGGTAGTACATGAATCTGATCTACTTAATATTAACCTCGAACCTTATAAAAATTTTTTAACCTCCTCTTAGATTCCCATAATATCTTAAACCATTACAATACCATGGTCATTTCGTAGGATAATTATGATCTAGCAAAGAGAATTTAGCCTGTCATTAGGCTAAATTAAATAAGAAAATAGAAATAGACAAAATAAAAAGAGAAATACTTACAAAAATTGTAAACAGAAACCTCAAGCTTTTATTTTCTGAAAGGCTTTTATTACAAGAGAGAGAGAGAGAGAAAGGGAGAAGATAGAGAGGCGAGCAAACTCCAGCGTGCCCCCAAACTTACAAAATATACCTATAAATAGGAAGAGCCGGACATCAACCCCGGATTCCAAGCTAAACTTATAAAACTACTTTTATTAAAATAATAAAAAGATGCATTATTACATCCTGAATAACTTCCGCCAAACTTTATAAAAGTTGATAGTGATATATTATCTAATAGGATTCCTTTTTCATCCAATCTTGGACTTTAGCGATGATTTTAATTTTTCAAAAGTTTCATCAATTTGATTTTCTTCAAGATCATCATCTTCGGGATCCTGTCCATCTTGCATATGCATTAATTTGATAAACTGATTGTGGCTGTCAGTTGAAGTCATGGACTGATCAGATTTTGTATCAGTATTACCAATATTTTTAAACAAATCTTTTTTCATTTCTTCAACATATAAGTCGATCATTTGTTCTTTTGAGTAGATTTCTTGATATTTCTGAGTGATAATTTTGAAGGGACTTATCACATCAGATTGTTTTCCCTTCTCCTGTTGTGCAAAATCATTCTTGTATTGAGAGATATTTTCTTCCATTTTTTGTAATATCTCTATGCCATGTGGTTTTCCAGTTTCAGGATCATTTCTGAGCAATTTTTCCCAAAACTTTGATAAACTCTTCCTCCATAAGCAAGGAATTCCATGATCATTATAACCAAATTCTGGTTGCCATTTCCAGATCCATGGGATACCGAATTCAATAAAGAAATTGCAGGATAAATTATTGTTGACCCAATTTGTAGTCATGTTCTGTATAACTCTTGGAGAGAATCGGATCCAATCTTCAAAGTAATTTTTGAATTCTTCAGGTAAAATTTTTGATGAAGGCCCAAAGAATTGCCACCAGTGTATGAACCAGTTGGGAATATTATCATGTGAATTATTTTCACATATTTTCAAGAACCAAGAATGTTTTCTTTTTGAATTTTCATAGAATAGAGTTGTATAAAAACTCTGTATATAATCCCAGTAGTTATATTTAAAAGTAATTTGTTTTTGAGTAGAATAGAATTCTTTTTCTGCTAGTGGAGAAATTCCCCATTCTTCAATAGAAATAATTTTCTTAATAATAAATTTGGAAAAGTTATAACTTTCCGTTTGCTGAGTATTACTCTGAAAATGGGTAATTTCCACCGTTTTTGTAGAAATTAAGAGGGTTTCATAATATCCTCTTGGCTTATAAGCACCATGAACATATGATGTATGTGATAGATATCTATCCATGATAATCCAAGGAGTATTTTTCCATTGTTCATCTTTTTCTTCTACAAGAAGAATGATTTCTCTATTTTTATTCTCAGTATATAATACTGAATCATTTTCATTTTCTTTTGCAATATTTGCATAAGATTCTTCAGAATCAGGAATTACCTTATTCTTACCTTTTTGTTTTAAGAATTCTTGAAATTCATCATATAAAGGATCATTTTTTTTTTTTTTTTGGATAGTATTACTATCAGAAGAACTAGAAATTTGTTGGCCTATGAGGCGTTGATTTCCAAATTGAGCTATCAGCCTTGGAGCATTGGCAATATAATTTGGGGGTTTTCCTCTTCCTCCTCTTCCTCTATAAGAGGAAAATTCACCACGACCCCTATTCATTCCTGCCATCATTAGATAAATATTCACGGGTTAAGAAATCAGGAAGATAATTTTCTTCTCCTTTTTTATAAATAATTTCAAAATCAAAAGGAGCTAAATTAGCTTGCCATCTAGCAAACATTTGTTTAGAAACATCATGTTTAAAATCTTTATTAAACATATATTTTGCAGACTTGCAATCTGTTTTAATAATGAATTTTTGATTGTAAAGTTCATCCTGAAATTTCAGAATGCATTTGACAATAGAAAGAATTTCTTTTGCAACTGTAGAGTAATTTTTCTGAGCAGAATTCCACTTCCCTGAATGAAATCTAACAAGATATTCTTCTTTACTTTGGGGTTTTAATTGTTTTAAAATACCGCCAAAGCCTATATCAGAAGCATCTGTTTCAACAATTTTTTCCCAACTAGGATTAGAAATCATTAAGCAAGGAATATGTTTAATTTTTTCTTTAATTTTCTTGACAGAATTAGTATGCTGATCAGTCCAAGGGGAAGGATTTTTCTTAAGTCTATCATATAAGATAGCAGTATCATTTGCTAAATTTTTAATATAGGCAGATATATAATTTAAACTACCTAAAAATCTTTGTAATTGAGTCTTATCAGTAATAATATCTGGAAATTTATTACCAAATTCTATACTTCTTTGAATAGGAATAATATTACCTTTATCAATATTATGACCTAAAAATTTAATATTGGTTTGAAATAAAACCATTTTGGGTTTAGAAATAACTAATCCATTTTGAATAATAAGAGTTTTAAATATGTTTAAATGTTTAAAATGAGTTTCAATATTTTTTGAGAATATAAGAATATCATCTATGTAAACAATAATAAATGTATGTGATAGATATCTATCCATGATAATCCAAGGAGTATTTTTCCATTGTTCATCTTTTTCTTCTACAAGAAGAATGATTTCTCTATTTTTATTCTCAGTATATAATACTGAATCATTTTCATTTTCTTTTGCAATATTTGCATAAGATTCTTCAGAATCAGGAATTACCTTATTCTTACCTTTTTGTTTTAAGAATTCTTGAAATTCATCATATAAAGGATCATTTTTTTGGATAGTATTACTATCAGAAGAACTAGAAATTTGTTGGCCTATGAGGCGTTGATTTCCAAATTGAGCTATCAGCCTTGGAGCATTGGCAATATAATTTGGGGGTTTTCCTCTTCCTCCTCTTCCTCTATAAGAGGAAAATTCACCACGACCCCTATTCATTCCTGCCATCATTAGATAAATATTCACGGGTTAAGAAATCAGGAAGATAATTTTCTTCTCCTTTTTTATAAATAATTTCAAAATCAAAAGGAGCTAAATTAGCTTGCCATCTAGCAAACATTTGTTTAGAAACATCATGTTTAAAATCTTTATTAAACATATATTTTGCAGACTTGCAATCTGTTTTAATAATGAATTTTTGATTGTAAAGTTCATCCTGAAATTTCAGAATGCATTTGACAATAGAAAGAATTTCTTTTGCAACTGTAGAGTAATTTTTCTGAGCAGAATTCCACTTCCCTGAATGAAATCTAACAAGATATTCTTCTTTACTTTGGGGTTTTAATTGTTTTAAAATACCGCCAAAGCCTATATCAGAAGCATCTGTTTCAACAATTTTTTCCCAACTAGGATTAGAAATCATTAAGCAAGGAATATGTTTAATTTTTTCTTTAATTTTCTTGACAGAATTAGTATGCTGATCAGTCCAAGGGGAAGGATTTTTCTTAAGTCTATCATATAAGATAGCAGTATCATTGGCTAAATTTTTAATATAGGCAGATATATAATTTAAACTACCTAAAAATCTTTGTAATTGAGTCTTATCAGTAATAATATCTGGAAATTTATTACCAAATTCTATACTTCTTTGAATAGGAATAATATTACCTTTATCAATATTATGACCTAAAAATTTAATATTGGTTTGAAATAAAACCATTTTGGGTTTAGAAATAACTAATCCATTTTGAATAATAAGAGTTTTAAATATGTTTAAATGTTTAAAATGAGTTTCAATATTTTTTGAGAATATAAGAATATCATCTATGTAAACAATAATAAAGTCACTATAAGGGGTAAAGATATCATTCATAATCTGCTGAAATTCTGAAGGAGCATTCTTCAGACCAAAAGGCATAACATTCCATTCATAATGTCCTATCGGAACATTAAAAGCAGTTTTATATCTATCATCCTTATTAATTTGGATCTGCCAAAATCCTGACTTTAAATCAAATTTAGAAAATATTAAGGCATGTAAAAGTCTATCAAGAAGATCTTTTTTATTAGGAATAGGATGCCTAATCCATTTTAAAACTTTATTTAAAGGTTTATAATTTATTACTAGACGAGGAACACCTCTTTCAATCTCAGAATGTTTATTGACATAAAAAGCAGTACAAGACCAAGGAGATTGAGAAGGAGTTATTAACTTTTTATCTAGAAGAGATTGAATTTCTTTCTTACATAAATCTAAATATTCAAAATTCATCTGACAAGGTCTTGCCTTGGTAGGAATATTCTTTTCATCAAAACTTTCTTCATAAGGAAGAGAAACAATGTGTTTCTTACGATTCCAAAAAGCATTGGGAAAATCATTACAAATTTCTAAAGAGAATTGGTTATGAAGCAATTTAATTTTATCTTGTAGTTTATGATTTTTCAAAGTATCATCAATAGTTAAAGAATTTATCTCTTCTTTTAAAGAATTAATATGAAAGATTTTTCTATCAATATGATCTTGAATAGAATTTAAAATTTTTAAATAAGGTTTAGTAATAAACTGAAAGTGAATATTCTTACCTTCATAAGTACCAATTATACCTGTAGGATTTATAGAAATAATAGGATAGATTTTATAAAGAAAAGGTAAACCAAGAATGATTTGGGTAGAAAGGTTTTTTATTAAGAAGAAACTTGTTTGAATACAAGTCTTATTTTTACAAATATAGGCTTTTGGTAATTTATAATTAACCTGTAATTTTTCACCTCCTGCATGAGAAAGAGAATGTGAAGTTTTATGAAAATATTTTGAAGGTATTATTCCTTCTTGAATAACATTTAAATCTGCTCCACTATCAATTAAGGCAATAAAGTCTTTTTTATAATTATTATCAATTAATAAGGTTATTTTTGTATACCACTTTTGAGATTTTATTTTACTAAGAACAGATAAATGTTGTTCTTGGTCTGAAACATTATTAGAACTATTTTCTAACTCAGGCATTTCTAAATCAGAAATCCTTCTATTAAAACGAATATTCTCATGTTGTAAAATAACAACTTGCTGTTTAAGTTGATCAATTTCAATTTTTAAATTATCTAAAGTTACAGGAGTACTAACACTGTGTTTTTCTTTTAAAAGTTTTCTTATTTCTTTTAAAGAATAAGTCTGATCATTTTTCAAAAGATCAGTATAACTAGTAGAAGTTTTGTTATCAATATGATCAATTATAGAAGTACGAAGATTAGGATCTTTAATTAATTTTAAAAATTCAATAATTTTATCATCAGATAAAACATTAATACTTAAATCTTCAAATTGAGATTTTAACTTATAAAATTCATCATTATCATCATCATTGTTACTAATATAATTGCAACAATTAGAAGACTGACCTTGAATGCAATTATCACAATCTTCTGAAGAATTTAAAGAATCATTATCAAGATTAATAATATCATCAGTATCTGGACTAGAATCAGAAGTATGAGAATCTTCAGAATAATTTTTCATGACAATTTCATATAAAGTATTTTTAATATCATCAGAGATATCAAGAGATTTAATTTTCTCCTTAGCCCAACATTGATTAGCATAATGACCAGGTCTACCACATTTATGACAAGTAATTAAAGGCTTTTTATCCTTATCTTTTTTCCAAAATTGTCTTTTCTTCGCATCTTTTTTAGTATTCCGAAATTCTTTTCGTTTTTGTTTTTTCAATATTTGTCTTTCAGACAAATGTCTCTTCTTATGAGGTTTATCTAAAGATTTATGAATTTTCTTCTTGGGTATATCAATCCCAAATTGATCACAGAAATGACCAAGCTGTTTTCTTTCAAAAATATTTTGTCTTTTTAACTGATTATTTAATTTTAAATCATTACATAAAGATAATCCTTCCTGAATACAAGTACTTATTAAGTTACCATAAGTATAATTATCATACTGAATAGAAATATTATCTTTACGAAGAATTTTTCTAACTCTTTCAGCAAAGAGATGAGGAAGACCATCAATAAATTTGGCTTTCCATTGATTGTTATTACAATCCGGTAATTCATAAATTCTAGAAAGAAAAGTATCTTTATACCATCTGAAATCAGTAAGAGTCTTACATTTCATATTACTCAGAAGAGTTCTAATATTTTCACTATTATCAGTAAAACGACCAGTAAAATGTTCAATAATAGTCATTATAAGACTATAAACAACATTTTCAGTTTGATTATTATTCTCTATTTTAATAGAATCATAAATATCATTTTTCTGTTGTTGAGATAAATAATTATCCCACCAACCTTTAAGTTGGCCTGTAAAACCAGAAATAAGCATTTTTGCTATATTCTTATCAGTATTACCAGCACTTTTACAAACAGTACTATACATAAGCATTCTATGAGCAAGATTATAAATCTGCTTATCTGTTAAACTATCAGCATTCCATTCATAAATGCTTTTCCCATTATAACTATTTGTTATAATGTACTCTTGTTCTTCATTAAGAACATCCAAAGGAGTAGGACGAGAATAGTAGTAACGATTTTGAGTTGGCCTATCAGCCCATTTCATTTTTTGAATTTTATCTGTATCATCATCATCAGTATTATTATTACTAAATGATTCATTATTATTAATAACAGAAATATTCATATTTTTAAATTTTTCTGATAAAATTTTTTCAAATTCAGAAACAGAAGATTTAAATTTAAAATCTTGTATTTCTGGGGGAGATTGGATAGAAGAAGAAGCTATGGAAACTATATTTCTATCTTTCTTTTCTTCAATGTGAACATTAGGCTTGATCTGTTGTATGGCTAATAAAATATTATCGATATTCTTTTTTAAAGAAGTCAATTCTTCTCCTAAAAGAATAAGATATAAATTAGTATAATTTTGCTTTTCAAAAAGTTGATTAATATGATTGATAGTAACAGACAACATATCATCCTCAAATATTTTTGAAAACGCATTAAAATTTAAAACTTTTTCATTCTTTTCTATTTGAAAAGAATTCTGTGGAGGATACACAGATTTCTGAATATTTCCAGAAGAAAGTTTATAATTTCTTTCTATAACAGAAATATAATCAACAAGAAAGATTTTTATAAACCAGGGAACAAAATAAATCATTTTATTTTTTTCTGCACAATCTTTATAAAAAGTATTAATTATATATTCAAATTCTTTTTTGGAAAAACTCTTAAAATACCATTTTCTAAAAGATTTCCATTTATGATCACAGAATTCTTTATTAATCTGAGCTCTTGCTCTAGATCCTTTACTGAAATCTATTTTGATTGTACTATCCATTTAAACAAAATTCATTTCTGAGATAGTATCTGAATCTGTAATGTTCTGGACATTTCCATGAACAATATTATTTCTGTTTATAATAACCTCTTCAATATTTTTATTTTTAGAGAAATCAGATCTAACTTCTTCTCGAATTTGAGAAGTAGAAGCTCTAGAAGATTGAGAAATATCAATTATATAATCTAGAGGAGAAATATAAGATCTAACAGATTGAGATCTAGTAATAGGCAAATAATTTTTATTTTGAAATTGTATATTAACAGATCCTTCATTAGTCTGTATTACTTGTTGTAAATCCATATTCAAAATAGGATTTCTAGGAATAGAATTTTCAAAAGTCCACTTTGATGGAAAGTCTATTTCTTCCCATTTAATAGATCTACGTGTAGTTATTTTAGATTTATTGAAATTAGTCTCAATAAGAACAGTTTCATTTTTCTTTTTGTCAATTCTTTTACACATCGGATTCAAAGTATAAAGAGGTTTATAATAAATACGATAACAAATACATATGACTTCTGTTCCAACAGAATAATTATAACCATGAGTCTTAACATTTAATGTTAAAGAATCTAAAATATTTATATCAGTTAATGATAGAGAAAGATTTGGATACACATCAAAATAAACTGGACCATGAGCCAGACTGGATTCAATTATTCCGATTAAAGATTGTTTCCAATTTAAATTTCTACCATCTCTTAAAGCTGCAATAAAGCTTTCAGGTAAACCTTCCAAAGTAAGAGGTCTAAAGGCAATTTGTACTAGACCTATATGAAGAAATTTATAATCTTTAGAAAATGTTAATATATCTTTTTCATTTAATAAATGAATAACCATCTCTTCATTATTAAGAGGAATTGATGACTCAGTAGTCTTAACAATTTGTTTAAGACCAATTTTTTCAAAGGTTCCTAATTGATAGACCATTTTAGGTTCTATTTTAGGAATAGTCCATTTATTTAATAAATCAAGATTATGAGGAATATCATATTCTTGAGTTATACTGTTTTGAACAGTATTAAGACCAATTTTTTCAAAGGTTCCTAATTGATAGACCATTTTAGGTTCTATTTTAGGAATAGTCCATTTATTTAATAAATCAAGATTATGAGGAATATCATATTCTTGAGTTATACTGTTTTGAACAGTATTCTTTAAACGAAAAATATTCATTTGAATAAAATATGCTAAATCATAAATACTACTATTCTCGTCCTACTCCTTTGGATGTTCTTAATGAAGAACAAGAGTACATTATAACAAATAGTTATAATGGGAAAAGCATTTATGAATGGAATGCTGATAGTTTAACAGATAAGCAGATTCCATTCTGGATCTTGAAACATGAGAATCATGGGAAGGTTCGAACAGGTTCGAACAGATTAGGAATTATTATTTTAATCTTTTTTACAAAAAATTTATATATAAGGAGTTTACCGAGACTAATTAAGTAGATCAAGATTCAAAACAAATACCCACAATGCTCTAAAAGCCATTCAAGGCAAACACGAGCTGAAGGGTAGTACATGAATCTGATCTACTTAATATTAACCTCGAACCTTATAAAAAATTTTTAACCTCCTCTTAGATTCCCATAATATCTTAAACCATTACAATACCATGGTCATTTCGTAGGATAATTATGATCTAGCAAAGAGAATTTAGCCTGTCATTAGGCTAAATTAAATAAGAAAATAGAAATAGACAAAATAAAAAGAGAAATACTTACAAAAATTGTAAACAGAAACCTCAAGCTTTTATTTTCTGAAAGGCTTTTATTACAAGAGAGAGAGAGAGAGAAAGGGAGAAGATAGAGAGGCGAGCAAACTCCAGCGTGCCCCCAAACTTACAAAATATACCTATAAATAGGAAGAGCCGGACATCAACCCCGGATTCCAAGCTAAACTTATAAAACTACTTTTATTAAAATAATAAAAAGATGCATTATTACATCTTGAATAACTTCCGCCAAACTTTAAAAGTTGATAGTGATATATTATCTAATAGGATTCCTTTTTCATCCAATCTTGGACTTTAGCGATGATTTTAATTTTTCAAAAGTTTCATCAATTTGATTTTCTTCAAGATCATCATCTTCGGGATCCTGTCCATCTTGCATATGCATTAATTTGATAAACTGATTGTGGCTGTCAGTTGAAGTCATGGACTGATCAGATTTTGTATCAGTATTACCAATATTTTTAAACAAATCTTTTTTCATTTCTTCAACATATAAGTCGATCATTTGTTCTTTTGAGTAGATTTCTTGATATTTCTGAGTGATAATTTTGAAGGGACTTATCACATCAGATTGTTTTCCCTTCTCCTGTTGTGCAAAATCATTCTTGTATTGAGAGATATTTTCTTCCATTTTTTGTAATATCTCTATGCCATGTGGTTTTCCAGTTTCAGGATCATTTCTGAGCAATTTTTCCCAAAACTTTGATAAACTCTTCCTCCATAAGCAAGGAATTCCATGATCATTATAACCAAATTCTGGTTGCCATTTCCAGATCCATGGGATACCGAATTCAATAAAGAAATTGCAGGATAAATTATTGTTGACCCAATTTGTAGTCATGTTCTGTATAACTCTTGGAGAGAATCGGATCCAATCTTCAAAGTAATTTTTGAATTCTTCAGGTAAAATTTTTGATGAAGGCCCAAAGAATTGCCACCAGTGTATGAACCAGTTGGGAATATTATCATGTGAATTATTTTCACATATTTTCAAGAACCAAGAATGTTTTCTTTTTGAATTTTCATAGAATAGAGTTGTATAAAAACTCTGTATATAATCCCAGTAGTTATATTTAAAAGTAATTTGTTTTTGAGTAGAATAGAATTCTTTTTCTGCTAGTGGAGAAATTCCCCATTCTTCAATAGAAATAATTTTCTTAATAATAAATTTGGAAAAGTTATAACTTTCCGTTTGCTGAGTATTACTCTGAAAATGGGTAATTTCCACCGTTTTTGTAGAAATTAAGAGGGTTTCATAATATCCTCTTGGCTTATAAGCACCATGAACATATGATGTATGTGATAGATATCTATCCATGATAATCCAAGGAGTATTTTTCCATTGTTCATCTTTTTCTTCTACAAGAAGAATGATTTCTCTATTTTTATTCTCAGTATATAATACTGAATCATTTTCATTTTCTTTTGCAATATTTGCATAAGATTCTTCAGAATCAGGAATTACCTTATTCTTACCTTTTTGTTTTAAGAATTCTTGAAATTCATCATATAAAGGATCATTTTTTTGGATAGTATTACTATCAGAAGAACTAGAAATTTGTTGGCCTATGAGGCGTTGATTTCCAAATTGAGCTATCAGCCTTGGAGCATTGGCAATATAATTTGGGGGTTTTCCTCTTCCTCCTCTTCCTCTATAAGAGGAAAATTCACCACGACCCCTATTCATTCCTGCCATCATTAGATAAATATTCACGGGTTAAGAAATCAGGAAGATAATTTTCTTCTCCTTTTTTATAAATAATTTCAAAATCAAAAGGAGCTAAATTAGCTTGCCATCTAGCAAACATTTGTTTAGAAACATCATGTTTAAAATCTTTATTAAACATATATTTTGCAGACTTGCAATCTGTATTAATAATGAATTTTTGATTGTAAAGTTCATCCTGAAATTTCAGAATGCATTTGACAATAGAAAGAATTTCTTTTGCAACTGTAGAGTAATTTTTCTGAGCAGAATTCCACTTCCCTGAATGAAATCTAACAAGATATTCTTCTTTACTTTGGGGTTTTAATTGTTTTAAAATACCGCCAAAGCCTATATCAGAAGCATCTGTTTCAACAATTTTTTCCCAACTAGGATTAGAAATCATTAAGCAAGGAATATGTTTAATTTTTTCTTTAATTTTCTTGACAGAATTAGTATGCTGATCAGTCCAAGGGGAAGGATTTTTCTTAAGTCTATCATATAAGATAGCAGTATCATTTGCTAAATTTTTAATATAGGCAGATATATAATTTAAACTACCTAAA
This sequence comes from Henckelia pumila, assembly GCF_033568475.1. NCBI lineage: Eukaryota > Viridiplantae > Streptophyta > Magnoliopsida > Lamiales > Gesneriaceae > Henckelia > Henckelia pumila. The sequence goes on along the minus strand of NC_133120.1, from coordinate 74,786,829 downwards.
AATCTTTGTAATTGAGTCTTATCAGTAATAATATCTGGAAATTTATTACCAAATTCTATACTTCTTTGAATAGGAATAATATTACCTTTATCAATATTATGACCTAAAAATTTAATATTGGTTTGAAATAAAACCATTTTGGGTTTAGAAATAACTAATCCATTTTGAATAATAAGAGTTTTAAATATGTTTAAATGTTTAAAATGAGTTTCAATATTTTTTGAGAATATAAGAATATCATCTATGTAAACAATAATAAAGTCACTATAAGGGGTAAAGATATCATTCATAATCTGCTGAAATTCTGAAGGAGCATTCTTCAGACCAAAAGGCATAACATTCCATTCATAATGTCCTATCGGAACATTAAAAGCAGTTTTATATCTATCATCCTTATTAATTTGGATCTGCCAAAATCCTGACTTTAAATCAAATTTAGAAAATATTAAGGCATGTAAAAGTCTATCAAGAAGATCTTTTTTATTAGGAATAGGATGCCTAATCCATTTTAAAACTTTATTTAAAGGTTTATAATTTATTACTAGACGAGGAACACCTCTTTCAATCTCAGAATGTTTATTGACATAAAAAGCAGTACAAGACCAAGGAGATTGAGAAGGAGTTATTAACTTTTTATCTAGAAGAGATTGAATTTCTTTCTTACATAAATCTAAATATTCAAAATTCATCTGACAAGGTCTTGCCTTGGTAGGAATATTCTTTTCATCAAAACTTTCTTCATAAGGAAGAGAAACAATGTGTTTCTTACGATTCCAAAAAGCATTGGGAAAATCATTACAAATTTCTAAAGAGAATTGGTTATGAAGCAATTTAATTTTATCTTGTAGTTTATGATTTTTCAAAGTATCATCAATAGTTAAAGAATTTATCTCTTCTTTTAAAGAATTAATATGAAAGATTTTTCTATCAATATGATCTTGAATAGAATTTAAAATTTTTAAATAAGGTTTAGTAATAAACTGAAAGTGAATATTCTTACCTTCATAAGTACCAATTATACCTGTAGGATTTATAGAAATAATAGGATAGATTTTATAAAGAAAAGGTAAACCAAGAATGATTTGGGTAGAAAGGTTTTTTATTAAGAAGAAACTTGTTTGAATACAAGTCTTATTTTTACAAATATAGGCTTTTGGTAATTTATAATTAACCTGTAATTTTTCACCTCCTGCATGAGAAAGAGAATGTGAAGTTTTATGAAAATATTTTGAAGGTATTATTCCTTCTTGAATAACATTTAAATCTGCTCCACTATCAATTAAGGCAATAAAGTCTTTTTTATAATTATTATCAATTAATAAGGTTATTTTTGTATACCACTTTTGAGATTTTATTTTACTAAGAACAGATAAATGTTGTTCTTGGTCTGAAACATTATTAGAACTATTTTCTAACTCAGGCATTTCTAAATCAGAAATCCTTCTATTAAAACGAATATTCTCATGTTGTAAAATAACAACTTGCTGTTTAAGTTGATCAATTTCAATTTTTAAATTATCTAAAGTTACAGGAGTACTAACACTGTGTTTTTCTTTTAAAAGTTTTCTTATTTCTTTTAAAGAATAAGTCTGATCATTTTTCAAAAGATCAGTATAACTAGTAGAAGTTTTGTTATCAATATGATCAATTATAGAAGTACGAAGATTAGGATCTTTAATTAATTTTAAAAATTCAATAATTTTATCATCAGATAAAACATTAATACTTAAATCTTCAAATTGAGATTTTAACTTATAAAATTCATCATTATCATCATCATTGTTACTAATATAATTGCAACAATTAGAAGACTGACCTTGAATGCAATTATCACAATCTTCTGAAGAATTTAAAGAATCATTATCAAGATTAATAATATCATCAGTATCTGGACTAGAATCAGAAGTATGAGAATCTTCAGAATAATTTTTCATGACAATTTCATATAAAGTATTTTTAATATCATCAGAGATATCAAGAGATTTAATTTTCTCCTTAGCCCAACATTGATTAGCATAATGACCAGGTCTACCACATTTATGACAAGTAATTAAAGGCTTTTTATCCTTATCTTTTTTCCAAAATTGTCTTTTCTTCGCATCTTTTTTAGTATTCCGAAATTCTTTTCGTTTTTGTTTTTTCAATATTTGTCTTTCAGACAAATGTCTCTTCTTATGAGGTTTATCTAAAGATTTATGAATTTTCTTCTTGGGTATATCAATCCCAAATTGATCACAGAAATGACCAAGCTGTTTTCTTTCAAAAATATTTTGTCTTTTTAACTGATTATTTAATTTTAAATCATTACATAAAGATAATCCTTCCTGAATACAAGTACTTATTAAGTTACCATAAGTATAATTATCATACTGAATAGAAATATTATCTTTACGAAGAATTTTTCTAACTCTTTCAGCAAAGAGATGAGGAAGACCATCAATAAATTTGGCTTTCCATTGATTGTTATTACAATCCGGTAATTCATAAATTCTAGAAAGAAAAGTATCTTTATACCATCTGAAATCAGTAAGAGTCTTACATTTCATATTACTCAGAAGAGTTCTAATATTTTCACTATTATCAGTAAAACGACCAGTAAAATGTTCAATAATAGTCATTATAAGACTATAAACAACATTTTCAGTTTGATTATTATTCTCTATTTTAATAGAATCATAAATATCATTTTTCTGTTGTTGAGATAAATAATTATCCCACCAACCTTTAAGTTGGCCTGTAAAACCAGAAATAAGCATTTTTGCTATATTCTTATCAGTATTACCAGCACTTTTACAAACAGTACTATACATAAGCATTCTATGAGCAAGATTATAAATCTGCTTATCTGTTAAACTATCAGCATTCCATTCATAAATGCTTTTCCCATTATAACTATTTGTTATAATGTACTCTTGTTCTTCATTAAGAACATCCAAAGGAGTAGGACGAGAATAGTAGTAACGATTTTGAGTTGGCCTATCAGCCCATTTCATTTTTTGAATTTTATCTGTATCATCATCATCAGTATTATTATTACTAAATGATTCATTATTATTAATAACAGAAATATTCATATTTTTAAATTTTTCTGATAAAATTTTTTCAAATTCAGAAACAGAAGATTTAAATTTAAAATCTTGTATTTCTGGGGGAGATTGGATAGAAGAAGAAGCTATGGAAACTATATTTCTATCTTTCTTTTCTTCAATGTGAACATTAGGCTTGATCTGTTGTATGGCTAATAAAATATTATCGATATTCTTTTTTAAAGAAGTCAATTCTTCTCCTAAAAGAATAAGATATAAATTAGTATAATTTTGCTTTTCAAAAAGTTGATTAATATGATTGATAGTAACAGACAACATATCATCCTCAAATATTTTTGAAAACGCATTAAAATTTAAAACTTTTTCATTCTTTTCTATTTGAAAAGAATTCTGTGGAGGATACACAGATTTCTGAATATTTCCAGAAGAAAGTTTATAATTTTTTTCTATAACAGAAATATAATCAACAAGAAAGATTTTTATAAACCAGGGAACAAAATAAATCATTTTATTTTTTTCTGCACAATCTTTATAAAAAGTATTAATTATATATTCAAATTCTTTTTTGGAAAAACTCTTAAAATACCATTTTCTAAAAGATTTCCATTTATGATCACAGAATTCTTTATTAATCTGAGCTCTTGCTCTAGATCCTTTACTGAAATCTATTTTGATTGTACTATCCATTTAAACAAAATTCATTTCTGAGATAGTATCTGAATCTGTAATGTTCTGGACATTTCCATGAACAATATTATTTCTGTTTATAATAACCTCTTCAATATTTTTATTTTTAGAGAAATCAGATCTAACTTCTTCTCGAATTTGAGAAGTAGAAGCTCTAGAAGATTGAGGAATATCAATTATATAATCTAGAGGAGAAATATAAGATCTAACAGATTGAGATCTAGTAATAGGCAAATAATTTTTATTTTGAAATTGTATATTAACAGATCCTTCATTAGTCTGTATTACTTGTTGTAAATCCATATTCAAAATAGGATTTCTAGGAATAGAATTTTCAAAAGTCCACTTTGATGGAAAGTCTATTTCTTCCCATTTAATAGATCTACGTGTAGTTATTTTAGATTTATTGAAATTAGTCTCAATAAGAACAGTTTCATTTTTCTTTTTGTCAATTCTTTTACACATCGGATTCAAAGTATAAAGAGGTTTATAATAAATACGATAACAAATACATATGACTTCTGTTCCAACAGAATAATTATAACCATGAGTCTTAACATTTAATGTTAAAGAATCTAAAATATTTATATCAGTTAATGATAGAGAAAGATTTGGATACACATCAAAATAAACTGGACCATGAGCCAGACTGGATTCAATTATTCCGATTAAAGATTGTTTCCAATTTAAATTTCTACCATCTCTTAAAGCTGCAATAAAGCTTTCAGGTAAACCTTCCAAAGTAAGAGGTCTAAAGGCAATTTGTACTAGACCTATATGAAGAAATTTATAATCTTTAGAAAATGTTAATATATCTTTTTCATTTAATAAATGAATAACCATCTCTTCATTATTAAGAGGAATTGATGACTCAGTAGTCTTAACAATTTGTTTAAGACCAATTTTTTCAAAGGTTCCTAATTGATAGACCATTTTAGGTTCTATTTTAGGAATAGTCCATTTATTTAATAAATCAAGATTATGAGGAATATCATATTCTTGAGTTATACTGTTTTGAACAGTATTCTTTAAACGAAAAATATTCATTTGAATAAAATATGCTAAATCATAAATATCACTACTCCATGGCTCTGATACCATTCTGGATCTTGAAACATGAGAATCATGGGAAGGTTCGAACAGGTTCGAACAGATTAGGAATTATTATTTTAATCTTTTTTACAAAAAATTTATATATAAGGAGTTTACCGAGACTAATTAAGTAGATCAAGATTCAAAACAAATACCCACAATGCTCTAAAAGCCATTCAAGGCAAACACGAGCTGAAGGGTAGTACATGAATCTGATCTACTTAATATTAACCTCGAACCTTATAAAAATTTTTTAACCTCCTCTTAGATTCCCATAATATCTTAAACCATTACAATACCATGGTCATTTCGTAGGATAATTATGATCTAGCAAAGAGAATTTAGCCTGTCATTAGGCTAAATTAAATAAGAAAATAGAAATAGACAAAATAAAAAGAGAAATACTTACAATTATTATCATTCTATTAATTACAATTATAATTATATTATATTATATATTATATATTATATATTATATTAATAAAAGTGTGTGTGTGTGTATGTATATATAGTATGTGTGTCATCTCCCACCAACTCCACACTCCCTCCCTCGGTCCCTTGAAAACACAGCAAAGATTCCAACAAACACCCCATATTCATAGTCAGCACTTGCGATTCGAAGAACCGAAGCAATGGCAGCTCCGGCGATGGCATTCCGAAGGCTTTCCTCCGTCAACCCCCTGCGTCCACTCTCCACAACCTCGTCTCGTTGTCACATGGTCCTCTTTCGTCAAATCCGATGCTTCAAATGTTGTGATTGCATTTATTGTACCTATTTTGATGTTTTCTCTGTTGGTGTTTCCTTCTGCAGTCTTCTCTGTCGAATCAGGCCTTGGCGGAGAAGCAGAGTCCCCGTGTTACCGTATTTTTTTAATCTGAGTTAGTTAGATCTTGTTTTGTTTTGTTTTCTTCTTTTTAATTCGAATTTCGATTCTTCAGTGGACGAAACAGTTGAATGCGCCTCTGGAGGAGGTGGATCCGGAGATTGCTGACATTATTGAGCTCGAGAAGGCAAGGCAATGGAAGGTATGTGCATTTCTCCATTGGATACATAATCATATTTGTCTTCTCTGTTTGGTTTTTAGTTCCGTTTTGTAAAGACGAGATTTTTTTGGGAGAAAATGGTTCTTGTTCTGTTACTAGCTTATATTATATTAATATTTTTATCTTAGGGACTGGAACTTATACCATCGGAGAACTTTACATCGTTGTCTGTGATGCAAGCTGTTGGATCAGTTATGACTAACAAATACAGTGAAGGGTATCCTGGAGCCAGATATTATGGAGGAAATGAGTATGCCTACTTCCGTTTTGCACACTTTCAAATATTCTCATCCATTAAAAAGGGCTTTATTTATTTTTGACAAGAACATACATTCTGGTTAATACATACCTTTTCTTTTTAGCCAAGTATATATTTATTCTGCTCATGCTGTATGAGTTATAATGGTCTATATCCACATGCATATTGTTAGGTGATATTGATAACCATGCTACTTTATGCCTCGTCAATTGCCTACGAGCTTGCTTCAAAAAAAAAAAAAAATTGCCTACGAGCTCGAAGATGAGGCCTATGTTTAAGACCTCCAGTGCAGCAAAGATCATAAGTGTCTTAACAATTCTCAAAATCATTTCTTGAAAAAATCAGCGACTACTTAAAGTTGAATGGTAGAATGCATTCATAATTTCAAAACTAGATTCACTAAAGAGCAATGTAAATGCTCCAATGTTGATGGACAAGTACATTTTGCTATTATTTTTATACTGGTATTGAATTTATACATTTTAAGGTACATTGACATGGCAGAGACTTTATGCCAGAAGCGTGCCTTAGAAGCTTTTCGGTTGGATCCTGAAAAATGGGGAGGTTAGCTCTATTTTGTTTGTATTTCATAGTAACTTATAGCATTTAGTACACTCACACTTTGAGCAAAACACTAAGAATTCCCTCTTTATTGACAAAAAGAACCAACCATAGCCACCAAATTTTTAGTTGAGGTTACTTGGGTCTTGGGGTACTGTGTTTTCAGTGGTAAGAAACATGTTAAAAATCTTGAAGCACGCAGGTTCATAACCTTATTTCCTCTCTCAAGAACATTGAGTTTAATAATTCAAAACATTTATCTTTAACTTACATAATTTGAGTTGACCAGTCAAGTATTCACACTTGGAAGATCAGACTGAATCGAAAACAAATGTAAATTTATAATTTGAACTGTGACTTACTGGTTCAACTGCATAGTTGTATGGGAATCTATTTTAGTACTCCATATATAGTTATTCTCTTAATTTCTGTTGACGGTTGTCGCAAAGAGAAGCATGGGATAGGGATAATATAGTTTGATTCTCCATCTAAACCCTTATCTGCTAACCAAGCTTCTGAGTTCTAACCAACCATTGTTTGGATGATGAAATTTTAACGGTTTTTAAACAAGAATTTGTTCCAGTATAGCCAATTATAATCTACTTTCAGCTTGATTGTTTCGGTAACCTTATGAGCTATATTCATCAAATATATTATGCACTTTATCTTACAGTGAATGTACAGTCACTTTCTGGATCCCCTTCCAATTTTCAAGTTTATACCGCTTTACTGAAACCTCATGAAAGAATCATGGCACTTGATCTTCCACATGGTGGTCATTTGTCACATGGTTATCAGGTGCTTCCACTTCTGAAATCGACTTATGCTATGCATTAGTCTCCTCCATTAACTCTTAATTAAATTTGATGGTTGTGTTACAGACTGATACAAAGAAAATAAGTGCCGTGTCTATATTTTTCGAGACAATGCCCTACAGACTGGATGAAAGCACAGGCTATATTGACTATGACCAGGTTCCTCATTTTGGTTTCTAAAAATCACTTTGAAGGCACTTTACCTTTTTTAGTGATTATCTTTGACTGAAATATAGCAAACACCATTTCTCTCTTATTCTATTACTGTTTACCAAGCACATGGATGGATCCTGAGCCATTTCACATGTTTGTTAGTGCTGCTGCTAAACTAACTATTATTATTCTTCCCGGTACAAATCTTGACTTTTCAAGTCCATCAATGCCTTCTATTAATTTTTCTTTCGAGTATATTGTCATCATAAGGGAGTATCAAATACATTTCGATTTTCCTATTGGCGTGTTATCATCATCGTCTGTCACCTTTGCTTCTTTTCTACCCCCATACTCCGACACACTTTACACTAAATTGCTTTATGCTCTTCTTTTACAATTGTACATTTAATTCAATTAATATTATTTTGTGGTTGAACCCTCCGGCGATTTTTGTCGGTAGCATGAACCCATGCCATGTATTTTGAGTTGAAGACGTGAGATAGATGTTGTAGATTGAAATCTTTAAGGCATTCTTCATTATATTTCAATCCAGGCTACACATTTCAGATTTATCTGCAATATTTATATTGTTGTCATTTACGGTCTGTATGTTTAATCTTTGTTGTTTGGTTTAATATTGTCAACAAGCTGTTGGCACGGTAAAACAAATTAACTGTTCCTAGATTTTCTTTTAGCCTTTTCTCGTTCTATAAGAGTCAATTTGTGTCACTGCAGCTGGAAAAAAGTGCAGTGCTTTTCAGGCCGAAATTGATTGTTGCTGGTGCAAGTGCTTATGCTCGTCTCTATGATTATGCCCGTATTCGTAAGGTAAATTTGATGAATGACTGTAGTTTCCAAATGGTCATCAGAGTTTGTTTCGTTTTTATCTAATGGACTGGTTTTTTTTTTAATGATAATGATAATGATGATAAAATGATTTGGCAGGTATGTGACAAGCAAAAGGCAATCTTGTTGGCTGACATGGCACATATTAGTGGACTCGTTGCAGGTGGAGTCATCCCATCACCATTTGAGTATGCTGATGTAGTTACCACTACAACACATAAATCCTTGCGCGGACCACGTGGAGCAATGATCTTCTTTAGGAAAGGAGTGAAAGAGATAAACAAACAAGGACAAGAAGTGAGTTTTTCAAATAGAATATATTTTTCACCGCTTTCATCTTTTGCACGACTTTTTTTTTTTTTTTTTTCCTTTTGCAATCGAGAACGCCTGAATATCATGTTTATCCAACTTTATCTTCTGTTTCCCATTTCTCTGAATGCAGCTATGCAAGTGGGGAAGCAGATAAATTCTTGCAGTCTGATTAATAAATTTAGTTCTTAGAATATTTTGTAGCGCAGAAATACTTAAAATTATGATTTATCTAACAGGTGATGTATGACTATGCGGACAAAATTAACCAAGCTGTGTTTCCCGGACTTCAAGGAGGACCTCACAATCACACGATAACTGCCTTAGCAGTTGCACTAAGACAGGTTTTTTTTTTTTCCTTCTGTTTGATTTTTCATTAAAGAAAATTATTGTTTGATTTTCTGTTAATCATCTAAGTGCAGGCCATGACACCAGAATACAGAGCATATCAAGAGCAGGTTCTTAGCAATTGCTCAAAGTTTGCAGAGGTAATACACGCATAGATTAGACTCTCTTTTCATGCAATGTTGCCCTACCTCCAACATCTCATTCGTCTATAGGTTCCTAGCTAGTCTTCTGGAATAGGTGCATTTTGATGGTGTCAAATTTGATTCCAATCATTAGATTTGATTTTGGACAAGTTTATGTGCTAGTATGCCTGTAGCATCAAAGTTCCAACCAAAAGTTTATATTTCTTTACAGACTTTGTTAGAGAAAGGGTATGAGCTCGTGTCTGGTGGAACTGATAATCATCTCGTCTTGGTGAATTTGAGACAAAAGGTATAAACATATTTCTGATCTTCCTCAGGTGATTATATTTGATTTTTCTTTTCGAATAACTGCTCAAATTTATGTTAGCTAAGCTGGAAACTCTTCGATTTCTTTTGTATATTTTATTTTAGACATTTGTACAATGGATTAACTTTCTGTGCCAAGGATGAACTATTGTCAGATGGGTTCACATTAACAACCATTATTGCACTTGAACGTTTTTTCTTTGTGGCGTCTCTTTATGTCCTGCTTCAAAAAAAAAAAAGACTTCGATTTTGTCTTACGCAGCCTTTTCATTTGTACTTTCACAGACTACTTGATGACATCAATCAACAAACACACTTTTACTGATCTACAAGCTCATTATGTTACAATTTTGAGAAGAATCCTTGAACTGTGCCAGCACATTTGATTGCATATTTTCAATTTTGAACCAGTGCCAACCTTTATTTATTTATTTTTTTTAAAAAAGTTGTTTTGTTTTTTGTTCTGAGGCTCTTTTTGGTCTTAAATTGCTGCAAAGTAAATATGGAGGATTATCTTTGATTTTTTTTGTAGAAACCAAGAATGAAAGGAACTTTAAAAAATGACGACGAGCAATGTTATAAATTTCTATCTTATGTTTTCATCTTTTTGTCACGATATTTAACTACTCTAAAAAGTTTTCTTGGACTAGTAAATCTCACTTTCCTCTACATTCCCTTGCCTAAATTTTAAATCTTAATGTTGTAAAATGTTTTGGGATGTGATCTTCATTCGTACAGAGTATTGATGGATCAAGAGTGGAAAAGGTTTTGGAGGCTGTACATATAGCAGCCAATAAAAATACTGTACCTGGAGACGTGTCTGCCATGGTACCTGGAGGGATTCGTATGGGTACGCCTTTTCGCCTTTTTTGTACTGCAGCCATTGCTTTGTAATCACTTTAAGAAATCCTGATAAGCTCCTTGCCATCTGATAGGAACTCCTGCTCTAACGTCAAGGGGCTTCATTGAAGAAGACTTTGTAAAAGTTGCAGAGTTCTTTGATGCTGCTGTACAGATAGCCCTCAGGGTTAAGGCTGATACAAATGGTTCTTAGTTTTGCTATTTTCTCTACCATTTTCCTTTCTGTTCAGAGCGACATACATGTCAGAAATGACGCGATGTCGCGATGTAACCAGAGTTTTTCCATTCATCTAGTTTGATTCTAATAAATACTTTGTCACAATTTTCAGGAACAAAGTTAAAGGATTTTGTGACGTCTATGCAGTCCGATGCTCATCAATCTTCAATCAGAAAGCTGCGTCTGGAAGTTGAAGATTACGCGAAACAATTCCCTACAATTGGTTTTGAGAAAGAAACAATGAAATACAAGGAGTGAAACCAACCGGGTTCTCCACGAGGTAAATGGCATTTTGATGGCTTGTGTTAATCCAGATTAAGAAAAGTTATGCGTTAATTGATTTCTTTTTATTCAGATCACGAAAGCATGTGTTAGTATATTGCGAAGTGTCATTGAGAATTAGCCTCTTGCAAACAATTTCCCGGATTGCATAATTTACTTTGAATGAAATGGCCGGAATTCCGGTAACAGTGGGTGGAATCTATTCTCGTCTTCTTGAATAAATTAGAAAGCCATTTTTATTTTTAACAAAAAGACCTTTTCAGAATTGACCCTTTTCTATGGATAATTCGGTAATACCCCATGGGTGATGTGGACTTTTGTGATTGGTGCAAATTATGTGGCCCCCACATAATTATGTGGGACCCACATGATTTGCACCAATCACATACTTCCACCTACCCCATGGGTTAGGATCGAACTAACCCTTTTCTATACTTTGCAGATTTTATTGATGCCCAGAGGCATAGACTTCTTTAATGAGCCTCTTAAAGAACAAATCTTTATCATGGGGACTTGTTACCACTTTTGCCACTACCAAGTTATTCATTCTTTATAATCATAAAGTTTCATGAAATGAACAAAACTACTTTTGTTGCAATAATTTAGATACGGCTTACGTTCTTGTTTTTGGCTGATTATATGGGAAATGAATGCGGTGTATCGACTAATTATTAGATCACGAAACATACATACATGATAGAGATGATTATCATATTTTGTAGATTCCGACCAATATACAGATGAACAGACATCAGTGTCTTCCTACTCCGAGCTAATATTTTTGTTAAAAGGGTTAATTACGTCGATCTCCTTTGATATCTATAACAGTTATAAAAAAATATCTAACTAAACTTTGGAATTTTATATATACATGTCTTTTCTAAGATGCACTGATCTTACAATTATCCATTCGATGAGGAAAAAGATGTAGAGTAAAATAAAAATTTTTAAGGATGCATATGCAATTTTTAATACTTAACGGGAATAGATGTAAGGAATAATTACATTTAACACCATGAGGTTTTATCATATATATTTTTTAAAATCTAGTTATATCAAATCATTATATGTACTACCACTGAGTTTCATGAACAGTAACAAATAACTCCATTTATTTCAAAAATTACAAACACCACCATAATGTCTGTATTTATTTATATTTTATGAAGGTTAACAACAATATAAACCACAATATCTTGAGATACAATTGTCCTAAGCCGAATTGAGACGTCACTATTGGACCATTCTATAATCTGGACCATTCTATAATTCGAAGGGAACTACGAGCTAAAATGTTCTTCTCTATCAGTCGATCGCTTCATATGTTGAATGTCAATGAAAGCTTCAGATTCAAAAATGGATTGAATCTCTAGCATGATAACACCACATGGTCTCCTTCTCCCATCTTCGGTGGCTACTTTGATGGAATTGAGTGTATGCATAGGATCTAAGAAGGTGCAAATATTAAAGGGGCCCCGACGTAATTAATGTTAGTATATATTTGATATATTCGATATTTTTCATAAATATTATGGGAGGTATAAGTAATAGTCTTTTTAAAAAAACACGGTGTATTTTGTTTTTAAACAAAACAACATATTTCACCCAACTCCTCTATTTGAAAATCAAGAATTTAGAAACTAATTTATAGAACTCAATCCACATTTTTGTGATGTTTCGTTTACACACTTGCATTGTCTGATAATTTTAATTAATTATCTTGTTTACACATGTATATTGATATATACCAAGTTTATATAAGGTCTCAAATTTGAACTAGAACTCGAGATTTTTAAACAAAAATCACTTCGACCAAAAAAAAAAATAATATTAATAAATACAAACGGTCTCCGTAATTTTTAGTTATTTTAAAAAATGGGTCCCCCGTGGCCGGATTGTATTCCCTTGATGATGATGGATCAATTTACAGCTAAATTTCATCCAAGCATACAGAGATAAGGGATTACTCTACCCACATCATATATCACAAACGAAGTAAAAATGTGATCAAACAGAGAATATACTCCTGCGAAGCAATCCAGTTTCATGGCTTCTCTGCCTTCAGTTGTGGTAGGCAACTCTATGAAACTGGACCCAGATTTCAAGAAACACTCTTCTCCTTCCGCACCATTTGAAAAGGTACGATCTTTATCATTTTGTTTTAATGTCAAACGGATTGTATTTGATAATGCGTTAGCTGGGTGTTGAATTTATGCTTTTGCCTTTGGTATTCTGTGCAGAAACAGTACAGCTCGAAGGAGTTGGAAAAGGATTTTGATGCATTGAGTTTGGAGTTCAGAGAATCAATTTCATTGGTTAAAGAAGGTGACGTGAAGCTTGAGTCATCTTATTACGTCCCGCTGTTGCAAAATTGTATGGACAAGAATTCTGTTTCAGGAGCTGAATCTATTCATGCCCACTTAATTAAAACTGGGTTTTACCAAGAACTGTTCCTGGTTACATTTCTCATTAACGTTTATGCAAAATGCGGGAGGATGGAAAGTGCACAAAAGGTGTTCGATGACTTGCCGAAAAGGAATGTTGTCTCTTGGACTTCATTGATGTCCGGATATGTTCATAACCAACAGCCTCTGCTTGCTGTTGGTGTTTTCAAGAAAATGTTGGAGGCCGGAGGGTATCCAACTGCCTATACTCTAGGAATAGTTTTGAATGCTTCCTCGTATTTGTCTAATATTGATTTGGGGAAGCAGATTCATGGGTATGTCATAAAGTATCGAATTGTGGGTGATTCCATTGCTGGGAATGCACTGTGTAGCTTGTATGCCAAATGTGGTTGTTTGTCTATGGCGATCAAGGCTTTTAATTCGATTGAGGACAAGAATGTGATTTCTTGGACTGCCATTATATCCGCTTGTGGGGACAATGGCGATTCGGCTATGGGATTGGATATGTTTGCTCAGATGATTGATGAGGGGGTGGAGCCAAACGAGATCACGTTGACCAGTGTATTGAGTTTGTGCTGCACGATGCAGGCTTTGGGCATGGGATCTCAGGTTCATTCAATGAGTATTAAACTTGGATACGAATCTGATTTACACGTTAGGAACTCAATTATGTATCTGTACTTGAAAAATGGCCGCATCACTGAAGCAAAGGAAGTATTTGATGGAATTAACAAAGTAAACCTAGTCACATGGAATGCCATGATTGCCGGTCACGCAGAAATGACTAGCCTAGCGGAGGATGCCCTTTCAGCCTCCTTCTGGGGAACCGAAGCCCTTAAGATTTTTGGTAGAATGAATAAATCTGGCATGAAACCTGATATGTATACCTTTTCAAGTGTATTAACTGTATGTAGTAGTTTAGTGTCATTGGAGCAAGGTGAACAAGCTCACGCTCAATCGATAAAAAGAGGATTTTTGTCTGATGTAGTCTTGGCAACGTCCTTAGTTAACATGTATAACAAATGTGGAAGTATCAATGGAGCAAGTAAAGCTTTTGTGGAGATGTCTAAAAGAACTTTAATTTCTTGGACGTCCATGATCACAGCATTTGCACAACATGCACGGCCACAACAGGCATTGCACCTTTTTGAGGACATGAGATTTGTAGGAGCTAGGCCAAACAAGATCACTTTCGTTGGTGTTCTCTCAGCCTGTAGCCAAGCTGGAATGGTTGACGAGGCCTTAGCCTATTATGATAAGATGAGAAATGAGTATAAAATAAACCCTGTGATGGACCATCATGCATGTCTGATTGATATGTTTGTTAGGTTAGGTCGTATCGAAGAAGCATTTGATTTTATCAAGAAAAACAATCTAACTCCCAATGAGTTTATATGGTCAATTTTGATAGCGGGTTGCAGAAGTCAAGGGAAGACCGAATTGTGCTTTTATGCTGCTGAACAGTTGCTTGAACTGAAACCAAGAGATCCAGAGACGTGTCACTTACTGTTAAATCTATACATATCAGCCGGCCGATGGAAGGATGTTTCCAGGTTGAGAAAGATGATGAGAGAGGAAAAGGTCGAGAAATTAAATGATTGGAGCTGGATTACCATTCGAAACAAGGTTTACTTGTTCAAGTATGATGGTAAAAAAAGTCGATCCAATGATGTAACAAACCTTTTGGATGACTTGCTCGATAGAGCAAGACCTCTCGGGTACGAGGTGGATACAAATCCACCAATGGTAGATGAAGAAACCGAAGAAACCACGGTCCAGCCCGCTCATCACAGTGAAAAGTTTGCTGTTGCCTTTGGATTGCTCAACACATCAAATGCAACACAAATTCGAGTTGTTAAGAATGTTAGCATGTGTAGGAACTGCCACGATTTTGTAAAAGTCGTCTCAAGATTGACATCCCGGACTATTATTATTCGAGATAGTAAACGACTGCACAGATTTTTCGATGGACAGTGTTGTTGTGGAGATTTTGGTGGTCTTGTCTGATACATTCTGCGCCTAAATATTCAGTGAGGAGTTGTATTTTCGAAGAAATGGTTATATAGGTGATCAAATAGTTGAGCAGATGAGAGGCTTCTGTCCTTGTGGGCATATCTCACTCAGGTTCTGCGCATACAATTTGCATTCATTACTTAGTTCATAGGTTTTGCAGAATTCACTCAATTTAGCTGCAGATTTAACTTTCATTTAAAGAAATGTTGATTTGTAAATTTTATGAAATAAATTGGAACAATCTATATTTTATTTTCCAAAAAACTCGGTGATTATGTTGATATCAGTCAAATCCTCTAGGTTATACAGTTATCTGAACTCTCTTTCACTTTTGTTTTACTTTTGTTTTTCATGTTATTTTGTTATCAACTTTTCTACTACGTTTATGACTAACTTTGATGTTTGAGTTTGAGACTCGATTCTAACAACATAGAAATTTCTAATGTCTAAAAGAATTTAAACGATAGATATAACGCTAAGCAATAAAAGAAAAAAGTGACACATGACAAAGACCAATATGTGAGATACCACCACGCATGTTAGTTTTTCCACATATAGGTTGTGCTTTTAGGCATTATTATATTTTGTCTTTGTCGAATACAAACGATGGTGACAATTGTTCCTCATTCAACCATTCAATTATGCTAAGAAATATAATTTCGATAAACAAATAGGTGCTTCTTGAATAAACAGAAGACAATATATAAGTATATATACACTAAAGCATGCAATGTGTGTGGTCAATAACAAAATAAGAATGAAGTGGGGTTTTTTTTTTTTAAAAAAAATCAAAAATTAAAGTTATTAAGTTTGAATATTAAAACTATAAGATAATGTTTGATAGATGTGATGAGATTACTAATGTATAGCTATTTGGTTTGATTAAGTAAATGATAGGTAAAATTTGTTTGGTAGTATTTTTTAGTCGGTGATAAAATTGTTTTTTGTTTTTCATGACCATTTTACCCCTATTAACTAATCAACTTTTTGCCCACCATCCAACCAAATCTTAGGTAGTATTTGCAAAATATAAAAATAAGTGATCATGATTTTTTTTCTTAACAAATTTTTTAAAAAATAATCTATAAGGACTTATCTTTAGAAGTTGCAAATACTCTCTTAACTACCGATGCTTCGTCGTAATCGTTCAATGTGTGTGGCTGCAAAGCGAAACGACACTAGCCAAAGCCCCTCGTTTGTTTACCAAATCTTAGATTTGTGTCTTCAATATCGTTGGCCACCAGGGGAAAATTATTGGCTCTGGCTCGGGTGACAGAAATCATCATCAAACAAAATTTATGCACATGCACCAAGACAGCGTCTTGGAGGAAATCATTCCCATTTTCTACTTGTCGGAACGAGAATGAACATCATAAAGCGAAGAACAATATTTGAGAAGGCTAAAAAAATTTGTACCTTCGACGCAACGCAGATGGAGTCTGCAAGCGGTAGAGAAATGAAATGGGTAAACAATGATATATGTTAGCGTAAAGAGTAGAAATATTGTCTAGAAAAAAAGAGTAATCTTACTCATTGTACATACTCAGTATCTTATCATACTGCGATCCAAGTTTGGATTCTAGTAAGTGATTCAATAACGGGCTTCTTGTTATCTCACGTAGCATTAAAAACAAGACAAACAACGAATTATACTTTTATCACAGTCTAATCTCAAATATCAAACGCAGATGAAAGAGAAATGCGATATATAAAAAAATTTCATCCAAAGGCGGAGTCATGTAGGGTCCGTGGGGCATGTGCCCCCCTCAATTTATATATATAACCTAGTATCTAAGCGGACACATTACATGCTTATACAATTTTTTTTTTATTTTTTTCAAATATTTTTTATAACTAGTAAAAGTCACGTGCGTTGCACGTGGAAACACTTTTTATTATCGATGAATATTGTTAAATAAATGAGTTGAGATGAGAAGAGAAGAGATAAACATGCATTAGTTAATAATCTTCATGATACTTTAGTAAATAATAAATTCAATGTAATATGATATTTACAACATTTTTTATAAAATGAGTGTGAAGAATCATTGTTTAAAGATTTTATATGTTACAAATCTAATTGAATTTATAGATGTGATTGCAAATAATAGTTGTAACAAATACTATAATTTTATATAAATTAGACATTGAAAAATATATATAATTTGATGTCATGAAATATTTAATTAATAAAATTTTAAAAAAATATAACAAAAAATACATAGTGTTGAAAAATTATTTTATCACTATTGATTTTGAAAAAATAATAATAATACAGATAATGCATTCTAAACTTTAAATTAAATTACATCGTTTTTTTTTCTTCACATAACCATTTTTTCTTCTTTCACGATTTTTTTGTTTATCGTCCATTATTTATTCTTAAAAAAATAATTTTCTCATATTCTTCGATAATAATTCTTGTGCTGTTTTCTCTATCTTTATTCTGTGATTTTTTTATTGGATCATGCTGAAATAATTCTTTGCAAGAGTATAAATAATTTCATTGTCTCCAACCTCCAATCTTGTGTTATTATCTTCTATTACTTGTAAGTCAATATCGTTAATAATCAGTGTGTTATTGGACGATTTTTCTATTTTTAATTTCATGCTAAGTTGTTCGAAATCTACTATTGCAATAATTTTTGTTGCTAAATTTTTGCTCGAATTTTGAATGCTTTTAATTAAAAATGTTAACATTTCGTCTTATATTTCAACCGTCTTATCTATTTTGAGAATAAATGTATATTTTTTTATTTAGTGTCTCTAAAATCTTGTAATATATTGAAGTGGTGTTGTCCTATAAATAAAGAAGCTTTTATTAATAATTTATAACAATATACAGGACTAAGCGCTTGCTGCTTTACCAAAAGCTATAACTGGCGGTAATAGTGCAACTCAAATCTTTTAAACCGCGGAGCAGCCAAGCGTCATGGTTCGATTGTTTTACCCAGCAAGGACAATTATTGCACTCAAAAATTTTCATTGCACTCCTTGTAATCAATGAGAATCAAACTCATAAACTTAGCTCTGATACCAATTGTAGGACCAATCGCTTGTCACTTTACCAAAAGCTTACAATTTTAATGTTCATCACTTACAACCATCGTTAATTCGTTATTCTATAGCTATATATATTAACAGTTTAAAATAATATATTATCAATAACTCATGTTAGCCTATAGATATAATGTTTAATATAGTTTTATTTTGGCACAATATTGATATTGATTCTTATGCAATTATTAACTCGAGTTTCCATCATTTGGTTGATTAATATTGAGCAAATATGACATGTTTGGTACCATGTATTTGTTTTATTTTCTTTCTTATTTATGTATGCTCAGAATCGATATGATTTATTATGTATTTGCTAATAAGTGAGATATGTTAATCAAATTAAATAAAATATTCATTTTGTAATGTTCTAATTTATGTGTTAATTACTTGTTTTACGAGTATTGATTTATGTTTATAATAATAATAATAATAATAATAATAATAATAATAATAATAATAATAATAATAATAATAATAATAATAATAATATTATGTAATGCATTCCAAACCTTAATTTAAATTATTAATAAATATTTTTTCCTCTATATGTTGAATTTTTATCTCTTTCACGATTTTTTTCCATTTATCATGCATTAATTTTTTTCTATGAAAAATTCAATATTAATCTTATCATCTTTATTAATAGCAATTTATATGGTGGGTCTAACCAAACACGAAGACCCATCCGGACCTGTTTGTGAACACTTTTGGTCGAGTCTACACTCGTCTCTTCGGGACGGGTTTAATACAAAGCTAAGTTTAGATATCCGGTCCATTATCATCCCTCTATTGAAGTGTTGTCGTTATTTAATTTAAATAAAATATATTTCATAATAATTGGTAATATATATAATATTTGAAAGAAAAACTATTACATGTTTAGTTATGAAATCAATATAATATTTAACATTGCAACTAATAAAAAAATTTACAATATTTTCAAACAATGTAACCCCCGAGTTTCAATATTTTCATCATTTATGGTCATCAATATTTTATATATACATTAACAGTTTAGAATAAGACATTATCGATAACTCATATAAGCTTATAAATATAGTATTTAATGTAGTTTTATTTTGTCACAATATTGATATTGAAACATATGCAATTATTACAGTTAGTGTTTTCTATTGTTTTCTTCATTAATCTTGAGCAATTATAGTTTGTTTCATATCTTGAATTCGTCTTATTTTCTAACTCATATATGTATGCTTTCAAGCAATATTATTTATTCTGTATTTGTTAATAAGTGAGATAAGTTAATTAAATTAAATATTTATTTTGTAATTTCTTATCTTTTGTGTTGATTATTTATTTTGTGACTATTGATTTATAAAAAACAAATGTAATATAGATAATGCATTCTAAACCTCAATTTAAATTATTGCTCAATTATATTTTTCTTTTATATTTTGAATTTTTCTCTCTCACTTTTTTTTTTCATTTACCATACGTTTTTTATTTCTCTGTGAAAAAATCAATTATTAAATCGAGTTTCCATCATTTGGTTGATTAATATTGAGCAAGTACGATATGTTTAATACCATGCATTTGTTTTATTTTCTTTCTTATATATGTATGTATGCTTTGAATCGATATGATTTATTATGTATTTGCTAATAATTGAGATATGTTAATCAAATTAAATAAAATATTTATTTTGTAATGTTTTAATTTATGTGTTAATTACTTGTTTTACGAGTATTGATTTACGTAATAATAATAATAATAATAATAATAATAATAATAATAATAATAATAATAATAATAATAAACCGTAATTTAAATTATTAATAAATATTTTTTCCTCTATATGTTGAATTTGTTTTTATCTATTTCACGATTCTTTTTCTATTTATCACGCACTATTTTTTTTTCTATGAAAAAATCAATATTCTTATCATCTTTATTAATAGCTATTTCTATGGTGGGTCTGGCCAAACGCGAAAAGACCCACTCGGACCTGTTTGTGAAAACGTTTGGGCGAGTCTAACCTCGTCTCTCCGGAGCAGGTTTAATACAAGACTAAGTTTAGACCCGGGCCATTATCATCCTTTTATTGAAGTATTTTCGTTCTTTAAATAAAATATATTTTATAATAATTGATAATATATATTATTTGAAAGAAAAACTATTACATGTTTAGTTATGCAATCAATATAATATTTAACATTGCAACTAATAAAAAAATTTACAATATTTTCGAACAATGTAACCCCCGAGTTTCAATATTTTCATCATTTATAGTCATCAATATTTTATATCTACATTAACAGTTTAAAATAAGACATTATCGATAACTCATATGAGCTTATAAATATAGTATTTAATGTAGTTTTATTTTGTCACAATGTTGATATTGAAACCTATGCAATTATTACAGCTAGTTTTTCTATTGTTTTCTTGATTATTCTTGAGCAATTATGAATCTGTTTTTTTTTAAATCATGAATTTATCTTATTTTCTAACTCATGTATGTATGTTTTCAAGCAATATTATTTATTTTGTATTTGTTAATAAGTGAGATAAGTTAATTAAATTAAATATTTATTTTGTAATTTCTTACCTTATGTGTTGATTATTTATTTTGTGACTATTGATTTATGGAAAACAAATGTAATATAAATAATGCATTCTAAAATTTAATTTAAATTATTGCGCAATTATTTTTTTCTTTCATATTTTGAATTTTTTTTCTCTAACTATTTTTTTTTTTTCCATTTACCATCCGTTTTTTGATCTCTATGAAAGAATCAATATACACATCATCTTAATAGAATTTTTGTGATGATGTCTGTAGCACCCGGTATTTTTCCTCCGTAAATTCGCATGCATAATTAAGGAAGATAATCATTTAAAATTTAGACTTGTGGGTTAGATATTATTTATGTGTTATTATGTGTATTATGTGCATGATTTAAATTATTTTAGCATTTAACCTATAATTATGAAAATTCTAGATTTTTAAGAAATTTATTATTTTGATCGCGTAGACGGGACCGTGGACGGACGAGTTAAAGATATTTCATCCAAATTATTTTTAGGAAATTTTAGTAGCCATAAATTAGTATTTTTGAAGTTTTTATTCTGAAAAATTTATGGTATTTTATTTATGTATTTTAGAAAGGCCATTTTTAGCCAAAATAATTTATTTTAATGATTTTTATTAATTTTTAAAAATTCTCTAAATTAATATTTCGGGATTTTATGTTTTATATCAGATTAGTATGTATTTTAAGAGTTTAAAATTTTATATTTTATGTTATATTATCTACCTAATTAAATTATATTATCTATTAACCTAAATCTACCCAAAATAATCCCCAAAAATCACTTCCTACCCTACGCTCTGGAAGGAATATTTTATTCCTTAAAATTATCCTAATATAAAAAATTTTTATTTAATATCTTTTGCCTTTCTTGAACATGAAGTAATCTTTATTTATGTGATTTATTTTCTATTTGCGATATTGATAAGCTGATTAGAATATTTAACATATCATATCTAATATTTATCTTTCTTTATTTGTGTAGATTTGATATGATCAAATCAAAGGAATCCTACGCCTACAAGGAAACATATTGAAGAAGGATTCTTGGTCTATTTATTTGAGATAGGCGTTCACAAGAAGAAGAGACAGAGAGAGACCGTGAGATTTTCCAAGAGATTCATACACGTACATTGACAGAAGGATTGAAGAACTTTGAAAGCTCAAATCGGTCAAGGTTACTTGATGCTTGAAGAACACTTGCAGATCATTGATTGAAGAGTGTTTCGACTATATAAGTTTTTGGCATCAAGATTTTTAACTCCTTACTCTATTTTATTTATTCTATCTTGAATAGAATTTTTAGGAGTTATTTTTATGGTTTATTTTCTCAATTTTTTTGAGAAATTAAATTTTACAATAATCACTAGTGTTAGGGTTTGTAAAACTCTTTGAAAGTTTTCTAGTGAAGTTTTGCCCTGAGGAGCTGCAAGAGTATTTTATACTCTTGCTTAAATCATATTGAGTCTATTTATTTGGTTGCTTGTTTATTTTATTTACGCTTTAATTATATTCCGCTGCAAGTTACTCAAGGTGTTATTGTAGGTATTGTCAACATCTTGTGACAACACCTCAAACAGTTTATGTGCAACCCCTTTTCCCTTACAAGTGGCATCAGAGTCATATTCTTGATAC
Organism: Henckelia pumila; assembly: GCF_033568475.1. Taxonomy (NCBI): domain Eukaryota; kingdom Viridiplantae; phylum Streptophyta; class Magnoliopsida; order Lamiales; family Gesneriaceae; genus Henckelia; species Henckelia pumila. Next base: position 74,764,194 of record NC_133120.1, on the reverse strand, counting down.
ACTAAGAACTGATCTTGGTTTGTTTATTTTATTACAAGGGAATAAATGGACTCATCGTCTGTTGCGAACTCGTTTCTGAAACCTCCGGTCCTTGATGGCACGAATTACGCACTATGGAAGAATAGGATGCGATATACTATTAAGGCTATAGATGTTCGTGCTTGGCAAAGTATTATGACTGGTTGGACTCCTCCAAAGACGCTAGATGAAGATGGAGACTACATCATCAAGCAAGAAGAAACTTGGACTGCCGAGGAAACACAAAGTTCAAGCTACAATGCTAAAGCACTCAATGCAATTTTTGCAACTGTTGATATGAGGATGTATAGAATCATAGCTGATTGCACTGTTGCTAAGGATGCATGAGATGCTCTTCAAGAACACTGTGAAGGAACTGATAGCGTGAGAAGAACAAGATTGAGATTGTTAAATGAAAAATTTGAGAATATCAGGATGGATGAGAATGAATCTATTGCTGATTATGATAAGAAACTTAGGGAGATAGCTACAGAGGCACATGCTCTTAGAGGACCTATTGCTAGTGAAACTATGGTGAACAAGGTTCTTCGATCCTTGCCTAAAAGATTTAATGGGAAGATTTGGGCGCTTGAAAAAATTAAAGACACTTCAAAGATGAAGATGACTGAACTGATTAGCATCCTTCAAGTTTTTGAGATGAACAATTCAGAACAAGAGAAGGATAAAGGAAAATCAATAGCCCTTCAAGCCTCGAAACCCTCATACGAGGAGTATGTTCAATTTCATCAAGAAGTTCATCAATCTGACTTGGAAGATGATTCGATCTTTCTTATGACTAGGAAATTCAATGATTATCTGAAGAAGATGAAAGAGTCAAGAAAGACGGATCAAAAACTCAAGGCTCCAATGTTCTCTAACAAGCCTTTAAGGATTACTGGACCAGAACAATTACCAAGGAAACCTGTTGATATTCCTAAGCCTCGACTGATTTTGGAAGGGAAGAAGAAGTTTGTGTCAAAGAAGTTGGACACTGTTCAATGTCATGCTTGTCAAGGTTTTGGACACTATGCAAATGAGTGTGCCAACACGCTTAGGAAAGGGATGAACACGTCCTTGAGTGATGGAGAGTCTGAAGAAGAAGAACAAGAAGATGAAGAAAGCCATACTGCCTTATCTGCCCTACTGAAGAGCAAGAAAAAGTTTCAAGTCAATCCTTTAGGTGTTGCCGCAGGTGTTGCCACACCTGGTCGCAACATCTCCCAAAGGTCAGTTTGTTTGAATTCCTCCATTACTGATAACATGTGTGATAATGATACAGGTGAAGAGACAATGTCCATGGAAGAAGCTCGGATGATGTTTGAAGAACTTCATACTGATTGAGTTGAAAGGAATAAGATGAATACTATTCTTTCGAAGGAAAATTCTGATTTAATGGCTGATGTGTCTGAAAGAGTGGGTGCCCGGTTAGCCAACTTGTGGCTAAGGGCTTTTGTGACTCTATGTATAAACAATCTTTGTTTAATATAATTTACATTCATTAATGGCATTTTCTTTGTCTTTCTTCATACTGTTATATTGTGATATACTATTGATGTTTTGATAAAGACCTTGAATATACTATAGTGTAAGTAAGATGATATAGTGAATAAAGAGTGATCACTATTATGAAACACATCTTATAGTCACTGTATATTCTAAACAGTTCCTAGTCAATTGAGCCGTCCGCTAATAAGGATAAGGATTGCTTGAGATTGAGACTAGTATTTGTGATGCCAAGTACCACGTTTCATTGGTAATGGACATGGAGATGTTCAAAGCATGCAAATGGATATTCATATGATGAATGATCGAACTACCCTATTCGGACTTTCCAAGTGGTTATCACTTATCGAGTGGATAAAGTCCGCAGTTTTGGTTGTACACCATTAGTCCTTACTACTTGAAACATCATTGAGACTTTATATGCTAGTACTGTACTTTGACTCGTTTACCGACTCTATTGGGGTCATCAGGTGTCAGGATTGTGTACAGTTACGACACATATAGGAGTCGATGCTTTGTTGTCAAGGATTCACCACATACTTGCGAGTGTGGATATCCTATGCGATCTGAGGAGATATTAGTGTGACGAATCTCTGGCCAGAGTACATGATGTGTTTTAGGTTACTCGGTTTTCTTAGTAACACATGCGATGTCACTATTTGATCTCCAAGATGTAATGCATAGTTATCGAATCTCGAACGACTCTCGATGCACCAATGGTTATTGATTCGATCCGGATATATGGATGAAGGGACCATACTGTACGCTAACCAAAATCTACTGGTTCTTGCAGGCACTATCAGTGATACCTAGGGAATCATGGGGCGATGTTGCTAGACGCTCTTACCATGATTCGTTGGGCAAGTCGGAAATTGTTGTTCCGAGTTACAAGGAGTTGTGAGCCCACGGCTAGCTGTATCCCTGAACCATTGAGGGTCACACAAGTAATGGATTACTAAACCCCGTTGAGATAGTTAAATTTAAAGAGTTAAATTTAATGAAAGAGAAGTTGGACTTCTTAACTAAAAGGGAGTGGAATTTCCTAAAATGACATAGGGATGGACATTTTTGGAAATCACTGAATTCGGATTCAGAAAAATTATCTTGACTTTAAAAGGTGCAGAAATGGTTTCTGTGCACATTGGTAAAATCGGTTTATCAATCGGAGTCATGATGAATTTTATATTAATTTCTATAACAACGGGCTTGGCTTGTTGGACTTTAGTTATGGATTGTGGGCCCTAAGGAGTTAGAGTCCTAATACAATTATAACTTAATCTAGTCTAAAAATTATCTATAAATACATGTGTAGTGTTCCAAAATTAATAAAATTCATTCTTGCAATTTTCGAAATCACACATATATTTTAAAGAGAAATTTTCGAAAATTCCTATGTCCCTTTAGAGAAAATTCGGTCTGTGATTTTTGTGAAAAATTACATTCCGAATTAACAGATCAAATCTGTTTATTCTCTTCGATAAACATCTGATTGATTTCTAGTGCAATCAATCAGAGGGTTTTTGTTTTCTATTCGTGGACCTTATTCCGGTGATTGATCGTGAAGCCATCGGTTCCCGGGATATACAAGAAGAGCAGATTAAATTCTGTTGGTGTCCATAATCAAGCCGTTGCTTGAAGAGGTAAAATACTATTAATTGTGATTATTATTATTTTACTTGAAACATAATTTAATCGTAAAGTTTTGATACCCATGATATGGAATCGTTCCATATAGAAAAATAAAATTTTTTAAACTTTCGCTGCGCCGGGTATCAATTCTAAATTGATCTGAACACGATTTTCCAACATTGGTATCAGAGCCAGGTTGCTCAGATCAAACGATTAAATTAATCGATTGTACAAAATTTTTGGCCTCGGGTTTTTGAAACAAAAACAAAAATTTTAAATTAAAATTTAATGGGCACATCGGGCAGCGATCCGTTCGCTGCCCAGGGCAGCGCACGGTGCTTCCCAAGGGGCAGCGACGGGCTGCCCTGCCCGGGCCCCTTTTTGGGGCGCGGGCTGCCCGGGATTGTCCCGGGTAGCCCGGGAAAAATTAAAATTGATTTTTAATTAAAATTTTAATATTTTGAAATTTTAGTTTTTGGTCCGATCGAAAATTGTTTTTGATTGGTTCACGAGGCATCGGATCGAATTGTTCGAGTCCGAAAATTTTAAAATTGATTTTTGGATAAATTTGAATTTTTTGAAAATTTAAAAACTTTATCCGTTAAATTAGATTTTATAAAATTAATTATTTTGGTACAATTGATGATAAGATATGATCTTATGAAAGGATAAGATAAAATTTGATTTTATCTTTTTAAATATGATGATAAGATATGATCTTATGAAAGGATAAGATAAAATTTGATTTTATCTTTTTAAATATGATGTCATTGCATATTATCCAATTATTTAATTATTGAATTAATTATTGGATAAAAGGATGATCGATTGCCATGACCAAGTTTGTAGGTGTATGTTAGGTTATTTACATTTGGTTTTATTGTTGTTGGGTTTTATTAATGGGCTTGGTTTATGGCCCAATTTGAATTGTCATTTGTAATAAAAAGTGAGCCTGGTTTATGGCCCGTTCCCACCCTTAAATATATATCCCCTACTTGTCATCGAAATTTATTGTAAATTTATTAGACTTAGTGGGAGATAAAGATTTGAAGACAAAGGTGGGCCCAGCAGATAATAAAGACCGAAGAAATGTAAATTGGAAGCTCAATGTAATAGGATTGCATTGCATACTTGCATATCACCTAGGATTGGACTTAGACTCGTGATTGGCAACCACGGGTCGATTAGTATTGGAGTCGATCATCCTAAATATAATATATGATATTATTGTTGTATGCATGTTTAGAACTAAATTGCATGAATCCCGCAAGCATACAAATGTTGATTGATGAGACAAATTTTTCAAAATTAAAAATCCCTCATTTTAAATATGATTTAAAATTGATATCAAGATAAACAAAAGGGAATTTAAATATTGTTTAAATGTTCCTACCTTCCATCAACGATCAATGTATGAGATGCTACCCGCGGGCACGGTCCGGCTCATATTATTGGGGGGCCCGTTCTTCGGAAAGCTGTACATTGGATCGACACATATTATAAGTTGGGTGGAACTCCCATGGGATTGGATCATATTATTGGGGGATCCACATGGCGACCGTCCATCACAACTTAATATTGATGGGTTATCTTGACATGTCACAATAAACGACGTCATATTATTGGGCCTTTATTGGACATGAGGTAAAAACCTGGGGGTTACTTTGGAAGTAATTTGGCTCTACCTTTTGAAAATTATGGTTGACTGATATTATTCGGGACTATGATTTGTCAATTGGACTCCATGTTCCCACTAAGAAAAGGAGTTTCCCGTTTTCACTAGAGGGTAGTGAAATCGTTAAAATAGTGGGAGTGTAATTCATAAAATTAAAATTCGCCATATTTTATGTCTTAGTAAATTAATTAAACAATCATCGATTATTGTCTGTTTCATCTCAGTATATCATTATGATGAATCTTCGTAATCCACATGTTTCAATTCTCAAACAAAACAAACTTTCTGGCGCAACTATACGGAATGGTTCAATAAGTTAAGATTGTCCAGAGTTCGGAAAAATATTTTCTAAGTGTTAGAAAAGGCTTCTCCGAAAACAGCCCCGACTGATTTAACTGCCGAAAGGTTGGCCGAACTAGAGAAATGGTTGGACCATGATCTCAAGGCCAAATGTTACATGCAAAATTGGACAAGTCTAAACAAGTTTGCCATCACTGCAAGAAACCCGGTTACTAGAAGCGCAACTGCAAAGAATGTATATCGAGTAGTTACGAACTACAAAGGATATATTTTATAAATATTTCACTTAATACTATTTCTTGGGTATTGGATACCAGATGTAGATCTCACATTTTCAATGAGTTGCAGATGATGACAAGAAGTCATAAGCTTAGGATGGGTGAAACCCAGTTAAGGCTCGGGAATGGTTCCAGAGTTGAATCCAAAAGCTATGGGAAACATTTGTTTAATTTTGCAAAAACAATTTTAAGCTATATTTTGAGAGAGATGTTTTTATTTGTACCAAGATTTCATTAAAACATTATTTCTTTTTCTATTCTTGATAGAGAAGATATTTCTTGAAAATTTGCGAATGGAATTTGCAATATTTACAAGAATAAATGTTTGATTTGAAATGGACAATTTAAAAAATATCTATATAACTTAAAATTAAAAGACGTTCCAATTAATTATGTTGATAAACTGGTAACAACAAATAAAAGGAAAAACGATAGTCAAAACCCGGCAAACCTTTGGCATGCTAGGCTCGGTCATATTTCCTCAAGGAGGATGAACAAGCTAGTGGGAGAGGGCATGTTTGATATGTCTGATATTAACTCTCTATCTACTTGTGAGTCCTGCCTAAAAGGAAAAATGACTAAATCTCCTTTCAAAGGGAAGCCTAAGCGTAGTCAAAACCTGTTGGATTTGATCCATACAGATGTCTGTGGACCATTTAGTATCGGTACTAAATTTGGTCACACCTACTTCATTACCTTTACTGATGATTATTCAAGGTATGTGTATTTATATTTAATGAAATATAAGTCTGAATCATTTGAAAAGTTCAAAGAATTCAAGGCTGAAGTAGAAAACAAACAAGGTAGAAGTATTAAAGCACTTCGACCGGATCGAGGTGGAGAATACTTAAGTACCGAGTTTTTGAGCTATCTAAAAGAGAATGATATTCTCTCTCAGTGGACTCCTCCTATGACACCTCAGCTGAATGGTGTCTCGGAGCGTCGCAATCGAACTTTGTTGGACATGGTTCGATCTATGATGAGATTCACTGAGCTCCCACCTTCGTTTTGGGGCTATGCGCTTGAAACGGCGGTATTGTTGTTGAACAATGTCCACACTAAAGCAGTAGATAAAACTCCATACGAGTTATGGAATGGCAAAGCTCTTAAATATTCATACTTAAGGATTTGGGGATGTCCTGCTTACGTGAAGCAGACAGTGGGAGATAAGTTGGATAGTCGATCCACCTTATGTTATTTTGTAGGATATCCGAAGAATTCAATCGGATATTATTTCTATCATCCTACTGAAACAAAAGTGTTTTTTTCTAGGAATGCCACCTTCATGGAGAAGGAGTTCTTATTAGATAAGAAAGGCAAGATGATGGAACTCGAAGAAATTCGAGAAGAACCCGAGATACAAAATAACGATCCTAAACCTCAGGAACCATTGATTGACACGCCTATATCTAGGAGATCTGAGAGGACTTCTAGACCTCCTAGTCGATATGGTCTTCTTCTTGAAGGGGATCAAAGTGAACCCGACATTGGATGTGATCAAAGAAACTTCAAGGAAGAAATTTATGATGCGGATTCTAATTTATGGCTTGAAGCTATGCAGTTGGAAATAGATTTGATGCATACAAACCAAGTTTGGTCTTTAGTAGATCCTCCCGATGAAATTGTTCCAATAGGGTGTAAATGGATCTACAAGAGAAAACTTGGGCCTGATGGTAAGGTACTTACCTACAAGGCACGATTGGTAGCAAAAGGTTATACTCAAAGACAAGGAGTTGACTATGATGAAACATTTTCACCAGTCGCAATGTTCAAGTCCATAAAAATCCTTATTGCCATAGCAGCATGGTATGACTATGAGATATGGCAAATGGATGTGAAGACTGCATTTCTTAATGGAAACATTAAGGAAGAAATTTATATGATGCAGCCCGAGGGATTCACATCCATGGGAAGCGAGCATAAGGTATGCAAGCTTCAGAGATCAATTTATGGTCTCAAACAAGCATCAAAAAGTTGAAACCAGAAATTTGATAAAACAATAAAGGACTTTGGTTTCATCAAAAACCCCGAGGAACCGTGCGTGTACAAGAAAGTAGTTAAGGATGCGGTGACGTTCTTAGTGCTTTATGTTGATGACATCCTACTCATTGGGAATGACGTAGGGATGCTGCAGTCAACAAAGATATGGTTATCAGGTAGATTCTCGATGAAGGATTTGGGTGAGGCATCCTATATTCAAGGGATACAGATCTATAGAGATAGATCTAAGAAAATGATAGGACTCACCCAAGCAACCTACATCGACACCATATTGAAAAGGTTTTCTATGGATGAGTCCAAGAGAGGACATCTACCTATGTGTCATGGAGTTTTTCTATCCAAGTCTATGTGTCCCAAGACTGACGAAGAGATAGAGAAAATGACACACATACCATATGCATCAGCCATAGGTAGTATTATGTATGGGATGATATCTACCAGACCGGATGTAGCCTTTGCTCTGAGTGTCACGAGCAGATATCAGGCCAACCCCGATCAAATGCATTGGAAAGCCGTGAAGGATATTCTTAAATACTTGAGAAGGACTAAGAATATATTCATGGTTTATGGAGGAAGAGAATTGAAATTGGAAGGCTATACTGACTTTAGCTTCCAAAGCGACGTGGATGACTCGAAGTCAACCTCTGGATTTGTATTCATGCTCAATGGCGGTGCTGTCTCTTGGAAGAGTTCCAAGCAAGACACCACAACGGATTCCACCACTGAGGCAGAATACATTGCAGCATCAGCTGCTGCTAAAGAGGCCGTTTGGATGAGGAATTTCGTCCAAGAGTTGGGCGTAATTCCTGAAGCTGTTGGTTCAGTTCCGGTATACTGCGACAACACTGGTGCCGTTGCTCAGGCAAAAGAACCAAGGTCTCATCAAAGATCCAAACACGTACTGAGGAAATACCACATCATCCGGGAGATTGTGGAAAGAGGAGACATCACTGTCGAGAGAGTGGCCTCTACAGACAATATCGCTGATCCACTTACTAAGCCCTTGCCAGGACCATTGTTTGACAAACATCGCGAAGCAATGGGATTGTGTAGTGTGACTAGTTGGCTTTAGGGCAAGTGGGAGATTGAAAGAGTGGGTGTCCGGTTAGCCAACTTGTGGCTAAGGGCTTTTGTGACTCTATGTATAAACAATCTTTGTTTAATATAATTTACATTCATTAATGGCATTTTCTTTGTCTTTATTCATATTGTTATATTGTGATATACTATTGATGTTTTGATAAAGACCTTAAATATACTATAGTGTAAGTAAGATGATATAGTGAATAAAGAGAGATCACTATTATGAAACACATCTTATAGTCACTGTATATTCTAAACAGTTCCTAGTCAATTGAGCCGTCCGCTAATAAGGATAAGGATCGCTCGAGATTGAGACTAGCATTTGTGATGCCAAGTACCACGTTTCATTGGTAATGGACATGGAGATGTTCAAAGCATGCAAATGGATATTCATATGATGAATGATCGAACTACCCTATTCGGACTTTCCAAGTGGTTATCACTTATCGAGTGGATAAAGTCCGCGGTTTTGGTTGTACACCATTAGTCCTTACTACTTGAAACATCATTGAGACTCTATATGCTAGTACTGTACTTTGACTCGTTTACCGACTCTATTGGGGTCATCAGGTGTCGGGATTGGGTACAGTTACGACACATATAGGAGTCGATGCTTTGTTGTCAAGGATTCACCACATACTTGCGAGTGTGGATATCCTATGCGATCTGAGGAGATATTAGTGTGACGAATCTCTGGCCAGAGTACATGATGTGTTTTAGGTTACTCGGTTTTCCTAGTAACACATGCGATGCCACTATTTGATCTCCAAGATGTAATGCATAGTTATCGAATCTCGAACGACTCTCGATGCACCAATGGTTGTTGAGTGAGCATGACAGTGGCCCCGTGACCGTCGCATTGAGTCTTAGCATGTTAGAGTACTTAGAGAATTTATAAAACATGTTTCGTATTTTTCAGTTTCCAGTGTTTGAGAGAAATAATTTTTATTATGTTTCCGCATTTGAGATTTATGGATTTTTACTTAGATATTATTATTATTTTTATTTAGAAGGACGTGAGATTTTCAGTGATTTAATGTTATTATTTATTTGAGCTTTTATTTTAAGAATTTTATTTATTAGCAGTATTTTAATGTTGATACATATATGTATGGGCATGTATGTATAGTTTTTATTTTTTTTAAAAAAAAGTTTTCCGCATTTTATTAGTAGTAGGCGTTTCAATGTCTTTCTCCATCAATCATTTACATTTTGCTATCGTTATCGTCTTCTATTACTTGTATGTCAATATCGTTAATGACTAATGTAATTGTTGGACATCCTCTTTTCTTTTTAATTTATTGTTTCAAAATCTAATTAGGGAGTTGATATTTACACTCCATTTTGTGTTATCTACACTCCACTTCATGTGTAAAATATGTGTCAAATTTACTCACAAGTGGAGTGCAAATAACAAAAAATGGAGTGTAAATATCAGCTCCATCCAATTATCTCCTTTTGCTTTTAATATTTTCGTTGCTAAAATTTTTGATTGAATTTTAAATGTTCTTTTGTTAATTGCAAGACTATCTCATAATTTTTTTAATGATTTTAGTTTTTATGAGGAGGAAAATTAGTTAACTTTTTTTAATTTCAACTTTTATATGTATATATATATGATATGTGTGTGTTGGTGTATTTTTTTATTTATTATTTTATATTAAAACTTGAGTCTACTTGAATTGATTTATTTCAACATGATTGTGTAATTTAATTAATATATATATATATATATATATATATTAATAACTTTAAAAATATAATATTTTTTTATATTAAATATGAACTCATGATAGTAAATGTATTATCTCCTTTTGCTTTTTTTTTTTATTTATTTTGAGAGTAAATGTATATACTTATTTATTTTGGTATACTTAATATTTTTTCATTAATTGCAAGACTATCTCATAATTTTTTTAATGGTTTTAGTTTTTTTATGAGGAGAAAAATTAGTTAAATTTTTTTAATTTCAACTTTTATATGTATATATATATGATATGCGTGTGTTGGTGTGTTTTTTATTTATTATTTTAGACTAAAACTTGAGTCTACTTAAATTGATTTATTTCAACATGATTGTGTAATTTAATTAACATATATATATATATATATATATATATATATATTTTAATAACTTTAAAAATATAGTATTTTTTATATTTAAATATGAACTCATGATATAATTATTTATTTCAATAGGTCCTTACACAAATTAAAATATATAAGATTTTTTAAAAAAAATATGTTTATCCCGTCTACAAACAAATACAAATCAAATATCTGGTGTTTCAATCTTTTAGTATTTAATTAAGATTTTTGTGAAATTTTTTTAAAAATATTTGTGGAAAAATATATTCACTTTATCTACAAGAAATAGAAAATAAAGTATTTTGGTATTTCAATTTTTTTGAAAACTGAATCCTTATCTAATATGCACACACTTTGAATTTTGACCTTATCATAAAGAAAATAAAAAATAAAGTATTTTGGTATTTCAATTTTTTTAAAAAACTGAATCCTTATGTAATATGGACACACTTTTTCAATTTTGACATTATCATAATAATCAATTTTACATAAAATATAAATATTGATTTACGTTTATGCCCTAACTAAAATATTGTTTTTATGTTGGTGTGTTTTTTATTTATTATTTTAGATTAAAACTTGAGTCTACTTGAATTGATTTATTTTAACATGAGTGTGTAATTTAATTAACATATATATATATATATATTAATAACTTTAAAAATCTAATATTTTTTTATATTTAATATGAACTCATGATATAATTATTTATCTCAATAGGTCCTTACACAAATTAAAATATATAAAATTTTTTAAAATATTAATATGTTTATCTAGTCTACAAACAAATAAAAATCAAATATCTAGTGTTTCAATCTTTTAGTATTTAATTGAGATTTTTGTGGAATTTTTTAAAAAATATTTGTGGAAAAATATATTCACTTTATTTACAAGAAAATAGAAAATAAAGTATTTTGGTATTTAAATTTTTTTGAAAACTGAATCCTTATCTAATACGCACACACTTTTGAATTTTGACATTATCATAAAGAAAATAGAAAATAAAGTATTTTGGTATTTTAATTTTTTTGAAAACTGAATCCTTATCTAATATGGACACACACTTCGTCAATTTTGACCTTATCATAATAATCAATTTTACATATAATATAAATATTGATTTACATTTATGTCCTAACTAAAATGTTTTTTTTACTTTTTTAACCCTTTATATTTATATATGGTTTTGCTTATAGTATAAATAAAAGGACAAAGTTGTTATTTCACAATTGTAAAATTTTGACCTTTTATTCACACTTTTATATAGGGGTATATATAGATATAGATATAGATATAGATAGATATAGATATAGATAGTATAAATAAAAGGACAAAGTTGTTATTTCACAATTGTAAAATTTTGACCTTTTATTCACACTTTTATATAGGTATAGGTATAGATATAGATATAGATTATATTTTTATATGGTTTTGATTATATTATAAATAAAAGAACAAAATTGTAAATATATAGATTAATTTGATTTATATTAAAATAAAGGTAATATCATAATTATAAAAATAATGATCGACCACAGTGAAATTTTATTTGAAACCAAATTAAATTTGATAAAAGGTCATATCAATCTACCAAGTACCAAAGTTGGTTAGTGTAATACTTTCTTCTTTAATAATATATTAATAGATTATTATTATTACTATTATTATTATTATAATACTTGTATTATTTATTTAATAAAATAGAAAATCGCGTAACAATTGTAAGTCACATTGATGTTATAAATTGAAAAAAAAATGTTTAGCAACTTATCAAACGATTTTATCACGAAATATTATAAAATAATGATAATATTTTAACTTTGTTGCTCGTCTTTTAGTTGATATAAATTATACATTTGTGGTTTTATATGAATTATATTCAATAACGGAGCCAAGTTTTATTATATCTAAACTAAAATTTTTTAAGCTCTTTATTTTTTTTATGGGTTGAGCTTGTATCCTTTTATTTTTAAAATTTTACACATGACTATTAACAAATTAATGGATTAAATTTCATGCATAAAAAATAGAAAAAAAACCTGGGTCACTCGGGTTACCACTAGAGCGGAGCAACGCATGACTTTATCCTTGATTGTGTCTCAAACAAAATTTTTAAGTCTGTCCCTGATTTCACTAATCTGTGAAAATTTAATTATTCTTGTTTTAATATAAATATACATACATATAAATATAAATATATATATATATATATATATATATATATGAAAACAAGATTCTTGGTCAACTTTCTTTGTAATAAATCACCATCTTCGCATGGGCAGAATGTAAATGTCCATTGGAACAAACCAACTTGTCAATCCCTTAAATGTAACGTGGATACTACGATATTTGATAATTATAGTGACTCAAGCATAATTTTAAGTCATTAAAATATTAAACATGATCAAGATATCATTAATTGAGCAAATCAAGCGCTTATTAATCGAGTTCGGAACCAGAGAAATAAACTTCGGACTTTACGAAGGGATCGTACCATCCGAAGTATAGTTCAGAAGCTCCGAACTGAACGGATGCACTACTGACGAGCAAGTTCAGAAGCAGTGAGATGAGATAATTTGAACGAGATTGGAACGTCGGATCAGTGTTAGGCCACACAAATTAGTGAGGTATAAAGAGTACATGGACACGTAGCCAGAGATCGGAAGTACCGATCGTGAGTTCGGATCGTTCGAACGCAACTGTGCACTTAGGTATCAAGACGCTAAAGACACGTCACTGCATGTAGAGATAAGATCGTTTGAACTTCGGCTATAAATAGGCAACGAATTTTCTCACAATTAGTGTGTGGTATTATAGATCATTTTTAGTGATATGGTAATCACATGAATGAAGGCTTGGACTCGACCTGTCTAGTAGAGACACATAAGTACTGAATATGACATACAACGAATATTGTGAGACCTCGGTTCTAAACATCTAATTAAGGAGTAAACAATAATTAAGCAACCAAGATCTAAGAACTAAAAGCAAAGCAAAGGAATTTTTTTTTTTTTTTTAAAGAGGGCCGCGCTCGGGCGGCCGAAAACCGCCGCTCGAGCGCGCCCTGGACAGAGGCGCTACTGATCACAGAGTGGGGTGCGCTCGGGCTGCTAAAAATTGCAGCTCGGGCGCCCCCTACAACAGAAACAGAACAGCAGAAAAACATGCTTTGCAACTCCATCTAAAACTATTCCAATGCAATCCAAATCAACACATACATTATAAATGCAGTTTCTCCGATTAATACATGAAGTTCTAGAGTTTAACAACTACTCCAAAATAGAACATGCCATGATAACAACACGGCAAAGCTTGCATGTCAATACAACATAATAACGAAGTTCGATATCTAAACATGTTCTAACAACACTAAGTAGACATGCTGACATGACTTCTAAATCGAGTCTCACTGCTACAACTTTCTCTCGGAGCTAACCATGCCTCTTCTGACTTGATCCTGCCCCACCTGTTGCCAAGTACACATACAAAACAAAGCAACAGCTGGATAACCGGTGAGAACAACATTCCCAGTAAAAGCAACATAACAATTTATACAACAATCAACATGCTTTCAATACAACAATTAAATTAATAACAACGTAATGAATGCATGTCTTTTAAACCGGGATATCAATCTGATAAACGAGGGATTGCTGCTGTGCTTTTGGGATCCCGAGGATAAGATCACGCAACAACTCACCGACCCTCCCAATCGAGGTGGTGCCACGTATCCCACTCCTCTAGACTTCGAGCAACCATAATGAGTATGCTAGCACTAGGCGAAATACTACAACCTAGGCCACTCAATCATAGTTCCCAAACGTCTAAACAAAAAGGGCGGTTCTGCCCGCTGAAAACAAGATTGGCTCAAGATGAATGCATAACATAAATATAACACATAAGTCATTTAACAAAAGCCAATACAATCAAACAAGACACAAGTTCCTCATGCTAGAACAAGTGTAAATGCAAGTATGTGATTTCAAAGGGAAAACTCGAGAACCACAGTCCCGAGTATGCTATTCCGCTACGATGACTGCTTTTACCTTTCAATGCAGTAGCTTCCAACTCTGGATACGCTACAAAAGAGACTGTATCAACAACTATACAATCTAACAACAACAAGGCAACGGTTCAAGGAAATGCTCTATAGCGTTCTTTGTTCAAATCTCGGAAACGATCAAACAGCTGCTAACTCTGGGCTTGATACCTCCAAACGAATCTGTACGGAGACAAAAGAATGATCAATAACCAAGATCAACTTATAAGCCAAGTTCCAACAACTCAAAACGGTTCAAAATCCCCAAAACTCAAACCGACGGCATAACGGCTATAACTGAACAAACCGGCAACGCAGACGGCAGTTCAATACCGATATCAACTCAACTCAATGCTAATACAACAACAACAAGGCAAACCCAACACATCTCAAAACTCACATTTTCGAAAATAGCTTCCAAAAATCATAACAATTCCGAACGTCGCTCTATTTCAAAACCGACAGATAATAAATGATCAGAACTTCGTCAAAAACAACATACTAGAATCTAAATCGATTCTAACAACCTCCAAAAATCAAAACATATCTGATCGGAGAAATACTTACGGTATAATGGAGCTCTCACTGCTGTGATCACTATTCTGCCTTCAGAATTAATTTCTAACGGTCGGATCGAGCTCGGGAGGAAATCTGGAAGCTTGAAATCCAAAAGGGGCGCTTCAATGGAGTCTCTCGGTTGTTGTGGAGGAGGAGGAGGACTTTGGAAAATAATTTCAAGTGTAGATAATATATAAAAATCAATATTTGCGTTTTAGTCCCTGAAATTTCCAAAATTTGCAAAAAGGACCCTGATCAAAATCAAACCGGCTCGAGAACTCTGTAATCTCTGATTAACTCAAATAAACTCATTTAAGATAAAAACGGGGCGTTACAATTCTCCCCCACTAAGAAGAGATTTCGTCCTCGAAATCAATGAGAACCACAACTCATAAGATTGAATAAAGAACTAAAGACAGTAAGAAGAACTCACGTCATCCGAATAACTCTGGAAATCGCTGTCTCATGCCAGACTCTGTCTCCCAAGTCACTTCCTCGATGCCGTGACGGCTCCACTGCACTTTCACTAACGGGATTGACTTGGTTCTGAGTTGCTTTTCTTTCCGATCAAGGATCTGAATCGGTCGTTCAAAGTAGCTCAGAGTCTCGTCTAACTCGGCTTCGTCAGGCTGAAGGATATGAGAAGAATCTGGATGATACTTTCGCAGCATAGAGATGTGAAAAACGTCGTGAATACCAGATAAAGACGGAGGAAGTGCAAGTCTGTAGGCAAGATCGCCTATCTTCTCGAGAATCTCATACGGCCCGATGAATCTCGGAGATAACTTCCCTCTCTTACCGAATCTGACGGTGCCTCTGAACGGAGAAATCTTAAGGAAAACACGGTCTCCCTGCTCAAAACTCAGAGGTCGACGTCTGACATTCGCATACTTTGCCTGTCTATCTTGAGCTGTCTTCATTCTGGTCTGAATGATCTTAACCTGCTCTGCCATATCTCTAAGCATATCCGGTCCCAAATCTGGTGACTCGGACAAATCATTCCAAAACAACGGAGATCGGCATTTCTTACCATACAATGCCTCAAAAGGCGCCATACCGATTTTGGAAGCTGTTTTTGTAAGAAAATTCGACAAGAGGCAAAGAATCCTGCCAACTAGTGCCAAAGTCTAGCACTACCGCTCGTAGCATATCCTCTAACGTCTGGATAGTCCGCTCTGACTGTCCATCGGTCTGAGGATGATAAGTTGTACTCAGATGCAATTGAGTACCAAGTGCCCCCTGAAGACTGTGCCAAAAGTGAGAAGTGAATCTAGGATCTCTGTCTGAAATGATCGACTTCGGCACACCATGCAATCTCACAACATTGCTAACATACAACTCAGCCATCTGATCATGACGATACGTCATCTTGTACGGAATAAAACAAGCAGATTTCGTCAATCGGTCGATCACTACCCAAATGGCATCGCATCCTCGAACGGATCGTGGTAGCTTCGTGACAAAATCCATAGAAATGTGATCCCATTTCCATTCAGGAACAGATAAACTATGCAACAGACCTCCTGGTCGCTTCCGTTCTGCTTTCACCTGTTGACAATTCAAACACCGAGATACAAACCTCGCTACGTCGCTCTTCATTCTCTTCCACCAGAACTGGTTCTTCAGATCGTTGTACATCTTACGACCTCCAGGATGAATACTGAACCGACTGCAATGAGCCTCTCGGAGAATACGCTGTCTCAACTCCGAAATATCAGGCACAACAAGACGGTTATTCACGAACAAGACATCATCTCTAACCTGGAATTCAGACTGATGACCCGATCTGACTTTCTCTACTGAAATCTGGATGCTCGGCTCAGACTTCTGTGCTTCTTTGATTGCAATAAACAACTCCGGTTCGGCTTGAATAACAAACACTCTGATAGTCTCCCTATCTGTTTCAAACTCTAAACCAGAAGTGCAACAATCATCGATCAACTGAGAAACACCAATAGTAGAAAGAGATAAAGAACAAAGCTTTCGGCTCAACGCATCTGCAACTGCATTCGACTTCCCCGGATAATACTTGATCTCACAGTCGAAATCTTTCAACAGATCTAACCACCTTCTCTGTCTCATATTCAGCTTTGCCTGAGAAAACAAGTACTTAAGACTCTTATGATCAGAAAAGATCTCGAAGGACTCACCATAAAGATAGTGACGCCAGATCTTCAAAGCAAAGACGATCACAGCTAGTTCAAGATCATGGACCGAATAACGAGTCTCGTGCGGTTTCAGCTGCCTTGATGCATACGCCACCACATGTTTATGCTGCATAAGAACACAACCCAAGCCTCGGTTAGAAGCATCACAATAGACTGTGAAACCTCCAGTACCCTTCGGAATAGAAAGAATTGGAGCACTGGTCAGTCTCCTCTTTAGATCAACAAAGCTAGCCTCACAATCTGGAGTCCAAACAAAAGGCGCATTCTTCTGAGTCAGCTGGGTAATTGGCTTGGCAATAGACGAGAAACCCTCGATGAAACGATGGTAATAACCAGCTAAACCCATGAAACTTCGGATCTCAGGTACTGATGTCGGTCTAGGCCAATTCATAACCGCTTCAATCTTGCTGGGATCGACAGAAATCCTATCTTCAGAAATAATATGACCTAGAAATACAACTCGATCTAACCAGAATTCACACTTAGACAGCTTGGCAAACAACTGCTCAACTCGCAAAATCTGCAGTACGGTCCTCAAGTACTCTGCATGGTCAGTACGGTTCTTCGAGTAGATAAGAATATCATCGATAAAGATAATGACGAACTCATCTAAATAACGCTGAAATATACGGTTCATCAAACCCATAAAAACCACTGGGGCATTAGTCAAACCGAACGGCATGACTATAAACTCAAAGTGACCATACCTCGTCCTGAATGCTGTCTTAGGAACGTCTTCCTCTCGCACTCTCAACTGGTGATAACCTGACCTCAGATCAATCTTAGAGTAGACAGAAGAACCCTGCAGTTGATCAAACAAGTCATCTATTCGGGGTAAAGGATACCTGTTCTTAACTGTAGCCTGATTCAATTGACGGTAGTCAATACAGAGCCGCATAGAACCATCCTTCTTCCGAACGAATAGAACAGGAGCTCCCCAAGGCTATACACTAGGTCTGATGTATCCCTTGGCAATCAAATCCTCAAGTTGCTCCTTCAACTCTCTCAATTCAACAAGTGTCATATGATAAGGAGCTTTTGAAATAGGTTGAGTACCTTGCACTAATTCAATACTGAATTCGACTTCTCGAATAGGCGGCAATCCAGGAACATCTTTCGGAAACACATCCGCAAAATCTATAACCACTGGTATATCGACCAAAGCTGGGCTAGATTTCAGTACGTCAACTGCATACACCAAAAATCCTTCTGCACCTTTCTGTAGCAAACGAGTCATAGATAACACTGAAATCAAAGAAATTCTAGATCGAGAACCCTTACCAAAGAATTTCCACTCGTCGGCCATTTCAGGTCTGAACCGGACAACCTTCAGAAAACAATCGACTGTTTTCCTGTACTTGGTCAAAGCATCTATACCGACAATACAATCAAAATCTGACAACCCAAGCACAATACAGTCGAATTCTAACAAATTCCCCTCAAAACAAAGTTCACAGTTCCTGACTAGTCTGACAGAAACAATTCCTCCACCCAAAGGTGAAGTAACAGCTACTACTGTAGACAATAATTCAGTTGGCAAAGCATGCAATAATACGAATTTCTCAGATATAAAGGAATGGGAAGCACATGTATCAATCAAAACATGAGCAGAATGACCAAAAATCGAACAGTTACCTGCTATAACATCATCAGGTGATGCCTGAGCCTGATCCTCTGTCAATGCAAAGACTCGTGCCTGCTGTCTCAGAGGCTGATTTGCACTGGTACTACCTCCCTGTCTGTTCTGCTGCTGAGGCTGGAAAGAGTGCACTGCAGAAGACTGCCTCTCAGGCTGAGCTGCAGATCTAGACGAACTCCCACTCTGAGCTCTATCTCTGTTACGCTGTGGGCACACTTTAGAAAAGTGTCCCGGTTGCTGACAGGTGTTACAATTGCCGAAGACTCCCACACACTGATCCGGTGAGTGTCTTCCTCCACACTTGCTGCAGTACAAGAATGATGACCCAGAACTCGGTCCTGAACCGAATTGCTTCGAACCACTGGAACTGGACGAACTGTTTCCTTGCCTCTTAAACTGCTTACCTCTTGCCTTGTACTGATCCTTTCTGTTTCCCCCACTGCTACCACCTTCATACCTCTGCTGTTGGTTCTGATGTTGAGGTGGCTGATTCTGGTACTGAGATGGTTGGTTCTGATACTGCCTCTGCTGCTGAGGTGCCCCCTGATTACCTCTTTGCCTCCACAAGCCTGCTTCTGCTCCCTTTGCGTGATTCATGGCATCCGCAAAGTTGCTAGGCCTGTTGGTGTTAACCAACGTGAAGACATCGGGGTTCAACCCGTTGATGAACTGATCTGCCTTAGCTTCTTCATCTCCGGCAATTAGCGGTGCAAAACGCAATAGACTATCGAACTTAGCCACATACTCTTCAATGTTCAGATTCCCTTGCTTCAGATTTGCAAACTCTGCTCCCTTATCCTTACGATACGAGATAGGAAAAAACCGCTTATAAAACTCAGATTTAAAAAGAGTCCAAGTAACCTCTGTACCTCTACTCTCAAATGCTTTCTTTGTCATGATCCACCAGCTCTTAGCACCACCACGCAGCTGATGAATTACTAACCTGATTCGGCGGTCATCTGTGTAGTCAATGGAATCAAACAACTGATCCATATCATCCAACCAACTCTCACAGTCAACTGGATTTTCTGAACCCATCAACAACGGCGGATTGAACGACTGAAACCTCTTCAGCAAGGTTTCCATAGGAGTCGCTGAAGCATCCAACTGATCAACTTCAGTGCTAGCTTGCTCAGTCGCAGGGATAACTGGCGGTGTGTTTCTGTTTATCACTCGACGAGGACCCATCTGATAATCAAAGGTTAGGACACGAGATATATCAATCGCTACAATCAGTGCCCTTACAACCGCTTGGAATATCGGATACCAGTCGATAACAGAAATAGTTATATCTCAAGTAGATCATGCCTTATAAATTAAATCACAAAACCATGTAATTCAATAACTCTCAATAATAAAGCATGCTCGCATGGAATTAAATACACAATTAAAATAATTCAAATACATGCGAGGAGCCAATACACGCAGACTCGATCTACCCGCTCACTCTAGTTCGACCAAGAATCTTAACTCTCTGATACCACTTAATGTGAGACCTCGGTTCTAAACATCTAATTAAGGAGTAAACAATAATTAAGCAACCAAGATCTAAGAACTAAAAGCAAAGCAAAATTTTTTTTTTTTATTTTAAAGAGGGCCGCGCTCGGGCGGCCGAAAACCACCGCTCGAGCACGCCCTGGACAGAGGCGCTACTGATCTCAGAGTGGGGTGCGCTCGGGCTGCTAAAAATTGCAGCTCGGGCGCCCCCTACAGCAGAAACAGAACAGCAGAAAAACATGCTTTGCAACTCCATCTAAAACTATTCCAATGCAATCCAAATCAACACATACATTATAAATGCAGTTCCTCCGATTAATACATGAAGTTCTAGAGTTTAACAACTACTCCAAAATAGAACATGCCATGATAACAACACGGCAAAGCTTGCATGTCAATACAACATAATAACAAAGTTCGATATCTAAACATGTTCTAACAAAACTAAGTAGACATGCTGACACGACTTCTAAACCGAGTCTCACTGCTACAACTTTCTCTCGGAGCTAACCATGCCTCTTCTGACTTGATTCTGCCCCACCTGTTGCCAAGTACACATACAAAACAAAGCAACAGCTGGATAACCGGTGAGAACAACTTTCCCAGTAAAAGCAAATAACAATTTATACAACAATCAACATGCTTTCAATACAACAATTAAATTAATAACAACGTAATAAATGCATGTCTTTTAAACCGAGATATCAATCTGATAAACGAGGGATTGCTGCTGTGCTTTTGGGATCCCGAGGATAAGATCACGTAACAACTCACCGACCCTCCCAATCGAGGTGGTGCCACGTATCCCACTCCTCTAGACTTTGAGCAACCATAATGAGTATGCTAGCACTAGGCGAAATACTACAACCTAGGCCACTCAATCATAGTTTCCAAACGTCTAAACAAAAAGGGTGGTTCTGCCCGCTGAAAACAAGATTGGCTCAAGATGAATGCATAACATAAATATAACACATAAGTCATTTAACAAAAGCCAATACAATCAAACAAGACACAAGTTCCTCATGCTAGAACAAGTGTAAATGCAAGTATGTGATTTCAAAGGGAAAACTCGAGAACCACAGTCCCGAGTATGCTATCCCGCTACGATGACTGCTTTTATCTTTCAATGCAGTAGCTTCCAACTCTGGATACGCTACAAAAGAGACTGTATCAACAACTATACAATCTAACAACAACAAGGCAACAGTTCAAGGAAATGCTCTATACCGTTCTTTGTTCAAATCTCGGAAACGATCAAACAGCTGCTAACTCTGGGCTTGATACCTCCAAACGAATCTGTACGGAGACAAAAGAATGATCAATAACCAAGATCAACTTATAAGCCAAGTTCCAACAACTCAAAATGGTTCAAAATCCCCAAAACTCAAACCGACGGCATAACGGCTATAACTGAACAAACCGGCAACGCAGACGGCAGTTCAATACCGATATCAACTCAACTCAATGCTAATACAACAACAACAAGGCAAACCCAACACATCTCAAAACTCACATTTTCGAAAATAGCTTCCAAAAATCATAACAATTCCGAACGTCGCTCTATTTCAAAACCGACAGATAATAAACGATCAGAACTCCGTCAAGAACAACATACTAGAATCTAAATCGATTCTAACAACCTCAGAAAATCAAAACATATATGATCGGAGAAATACTTACGGTATAATGGAGCTCTTACTGCTGTGATCACTAATCTGCCTTCAGAATTAATTTCTAACGGCCGGATCGAGCTCGGGAGGAAATCTGGAAGCTTGAAATCCAAAAGGGGCGCTTCAATGGAGTCTCTCGGTTGTTGTGGAGGAGGAGGAGGACTTTGGAAAACAATTTCAAGTGTAGATAATATATAAAAATCAATATTTGCGTTTTAGTCCTTGAAATTTCCAAAATTTGCAAAAAGGACCCTGATCAAAATCAAACCGGCTCGAGAACTCTGTAATCTCTGATTAACTCAAATAAACTCATTTAAGATAAAAACAGGGCGTTACAAATATGCACGCTTATATGTTTTATTTATGTGTCATATATACATATGTTGAATGTGCATCTATCATGTTGAGCATGCGGCTCCTTCGAGATAATCGTTCTAGTAGGGTCGCTTAGCCCTACACTCTTGTTATATGATCTGACATCAGAAGCTATCGCTATGTCGGGGACCGAGGCTACAGTGATCTAGATAAGAGGTCTCATTTGACGGGTAAGTCTCAGGTTGGACGAGAAAAGAGACTCAAGGAAGAGTTAGAGTCGGGGCCAGTGACCACTTGAGGAGGTTCTTTCCAATTTGTTTCCTTTGGGGTTTTAGATACTGAGTTCAATTTGGTTGCATAAACATTTATGTTGTTTCAGTTGTGGCAGATTGTATTCCACCGGAATTACTTTGAGATGTTATCTGGTTTAAGTTTCCGCATTTAATTTCTCTCATTAAGTTTATGTTTTAAGTTAATTGCATACTTAAATCTTGTTAGTAGGTTACTATAATAATCCTCAATCGCTTGGGATACGATTGCATTGTTCGGGGTCATTATGGCTTCATTATAGCTGCTATCATGAAAGTCTTCTGGGAAATTATACTTTGACAACTACATAATCTTTGTGTATTTGACAGGCTTTGAGTTGGCTAGGGATGACAATTTTCTCCGCGGGTTCGGATACCTGTGGGGAAAACCCAAAACGGGGCGGGTTTGAGGGAGTATTTTCGGATATGGATTCGGGTTTGGGTATTTTTAAAAATTCCCAAAACATATTAAAGCGGGTATGGGAATGCTATCCCCATCTCCGAACCCGGCCCGATAATAATTATAATAATATACAAATATTTTAATTATCAAATTTTATTAAATCTAAAATATTATTAAAAAAATTAAAATTAAAAGTATTATTATTATTCGTTTATATATATTTTTATACATTATATATACTATATCCGTTTATGATAGCGTAGATTTTTATAATATAAAATATTATTTTAAACGTTACACATATAAAGTATTTATATTAGTCTAAATATATATATTATTTATTTTGATAAATTTATAAACAATATATAATCTTAATAAATTTTTGATACATAATATTTTATTTAAAATAATAATTTTGATTTATAGAAATATTTTGTATTTAAAATATTTTTATTAATTTTAAAATTTAATATTATAATAAAAAATTTGACCCAAAATATTTTATGTATTTTATTATAAAATTGAATAATAATTTTTATATTATTATATAATAAAATTTACTAATTTATATATATATATATATATATATATATATATATTCAGGAATGTGTATGAGAATGAGGATGAGGATTTGGTCCCCGCGGAGATGGGTACGGGGAATCCGATAAGAATTAATGGGGATCGGGGCGGGTATGAGGATAAGGTTTGAATTCGGGAACGGGAGAGTTGGCTGAAGGATTTAAATCTCTCGAATATGTTTTTTGAATCGGATGTTCTTGGAGGGATAGAAGACATTAACAATCTGACGGTGGATGTTTCTAGCTTTGATTTGATTTTAGAAGATTGTATAATCCTAGCATTGGAACTAAAATCTTGTATTTTTACTTTTGTTCGTAGATTAATGAATCACACGGTTCATGTTTTAACTAAACAATTGGTTCTACGACTGATAGTGAAGACAAGTCAGATATTTCCGATGTAATTCTTTGCTATGTTAGTAATATGAAATTCTCATTTTGATTTTTTTTTATAAAAAATCACCTTTGCAAATTTGTGAAAACAAAATTTATATGTTACGGATAATGCAGATGACATATAAACATACATACATACATACATACATACATATATTCGTAACACAAGATGATATTTAGAAAATGAAAAAACTCTTTTTTTGAAATCGAAATTTATAGAACAAAATAAAGTCGATTTTTTTTTTTTTTGTAAAAAATTAAAGAGGATAAAGTTTGCAAGGAAGCGATCATAAAAGTTATTAGGTCTACCAAACTGACCCTCAGAAAGTCAACAATATATATCACCACAAATTGTTTTTCAAAACATTCATCCTTGTTTGTCGGACTTTTTAAATTGTAATGTTATTTTAGGTGTCAAAAAACCAAAAACTTGTCCCCATTTTTAAAATAATAAGAAACCAGTACTCATTAAAACATAGAGTTATTTGCACCAAATACCCCTGTGAAATATTGAAAATGCACACTTCTCCCCTGTGAAATTTTAATAGGCATCTTCAACCCTAACCTTTTAAAAAATTAGCACACTCGTCTTTTCATATGAGTGATTGTTGCGCACGCGCCCCTCATGCGACTGGGCAAAGATTTTGATATTTTTTTGCACCAAATACCCCTGTGAAATATTAAAAATGCATATTTGACCCCTGTGAAAATAATTTTTAAATATATTCAACTCATAATACACAACTTTTATTAAAATTTAATTATAAAATATTTAGCAAACACTTTTTGTTTTATTAATTTTATTTTTAATTTTAAATTTATTATGATTATATAATTATTTTCTAAAAAATATTATTATTTTATCTTGATATCATTATTTTATTAAACTTTCTTCTTGTTTCCAACTTTTCCATTAAACATGCATTCATAAACAAGTATTTAAATAATTTCAAGTATCAAAATATTGAACTAAATCGATAAGTTCAAACATATTGTTTTTTCGATTTAGGACTATATATTATTGAACCAAAATTTAAATTTTTCGAGAATATGCATTGCATAATTTGTAATAAATAATAAAAAAATAACATGCTTATATAATTCTAAATCGAAAAAGTAACATTCATGAACTTATCATTTGGTTCAATATTTTGGTATTTTTAGATATTTAAATCCTTTTTTATGAATCATGTTTAATGAAAAAGTTGAAAACACGAAGTGATTTGATAAAATAATGATAACGAGATAAAGTAATAATTTTTTCAGAAATAAATTAATTAAAAATTATAAATTTAAATTAAAAAATAAAAATAAATAAAATTAAAAATGTTTGAAAAATATTTTATAATTAGATCTTAATAAATATTGTGTATTATAATTTAATGCAAATTATGCATTGCATTTTAAAAAATTTATATTTTGGTTCAAAAATATATAATCCTAAATTAAAAAGTAATATCCATGAAATTATCATTTTGATTTAATATTTTGGTATTATTAGGTATTTAAATATCGTTTATGAATGCATTTTTAATCGAGAAGTTGGAAACAAGAAGAAAATTTAATAAAATAATGATAACAAGATAAAATAATTATATTTTTTAGAAAATAATTATATAATCATAATAAATTTAAAATTAAAAATAAAATTAATAAAATCAAAAGTGTTTGCTAAATATTTTATAATTAAATTTTAATAAAAAATTGTATATTATGGGTTGAATAGATTTAAAAATTATTTTCACAGGGGTCAAATATGCATTTTTAATATTTCACAGGGGTATTTGGTGCAAAAAAAATATCAAAATCTTTGCCCAGTCGCATGTGGGGCACGTGCGCAACAATTACTCATCTGAAGGGGCGAGTGTGCTAATTTTTTAAAAGATCAGAGTTGAAGATGCCTATTAAAATTTCACAGGGGAGAAATGTGCATTTTTAATATTTTACAAGGGCGTTTGGTGCAAATAACTCTTAAAACATACCATAAAGGTATCCTTCTCACATAGTAAGGTATTTTGGTTGAAGCATACGCGATGCATATTTGAAAATTAATTATAAATTCAAAAAAAATTGATTTTTAAGGATGTATATGAGCGGTAAATAAAAAAATCGTGTGATAGTAGAATAATATTTGATTAAAATTATAATATATTTTGGATTATAAAAAAAGTACGAATGATATTTGTGAATTTCTTTTTAAAAAACTTCGTCAACGTACTTAGATTTAGTTACTATATGAGATTTAATTTTAACTAATGTACAGATTATGACATAGAATGCATTTGGATTAAGAAGTAAAAGAGAAAAAAACATTTCTTTAAAAAAATAAATGCTTTATTGTTTCAAACGTGTTTGGATAGATTTGAAGTGTTTTTTAAGGCACCGTTTGGTTTGAGGTATGATATAAATAATATGTAGATAAATAGTATTATGTAATAAAAAATAAATAAGAAATGATAGTTAAAATTGTATTGAATTTGATTGATAGATTATGGTTTATTTGATTTGATTGATTAAATTTTATATAAAAATGTTAAATGACTATTTTATCCTTTTAACAATAAATAAAATAAAAATTATATTATTTATTAGGAGTAATATGGTAATTTGAATTCAATGATTTGATTGATGTGAGATAAATAATTAATGATTTGATTGATGTAAAATAAATAGTTAATATATAGATAAATAATATGATGAGAAGAATGTGAGATATGATGAGATGAGTTATACATATATTAGTGATACCGTGAACAGAACGGTGCCTAAAAGTAATATTGTTTCAAATGTGTTTGGATAGATTTGAAGTGTTTTTTTAAAAGCAATTAATTAAGCCAAAATAAGTGATTTTTTAAAAGCTCATATTTATAACTTTTCAAATGATTTTTTACAAATCCAAATTAAGAAAAGTGCTTTCAATAATTCAATCTATTTATTCAAATACAAAAGTACTTTTAAAAGCTATCTTTAAAAAATTCTTTTTAAAGTAAAATGCTTATGTATTCAAACTGGTCCATAGTCTACAATTTAGTTTTTAAAAACATCTTATAAGCGGTCAAACATCTTATTTTGACAGCTTATAAGCTGTTTGGAAAAAATTTTACCAAACCAATTTTAACATCTTATAAATTGTTTTAAGGAGCTTATAAGCTCAACCAAACACTCTCTTAATACACACAATGTGAGTGCTTATGTATATCTATATCCATTTGGAAATTAGTATTAAAAAATATTTTCTTAAAAAAATGAAATATTATACGATGATTTTTTTGAGTTTTTCCAATCAGTTGTTACTCCATTCCCATATTTTCACGAAATTTAATATTATATAATTACGTGAGATAATCACCAAAAAGTAAATCCAAAGTAATCGAGATCTATAAATAGATAAATCTCATGAGGGCTGTCTACTCCAAACTCAAAGTAACTTCAATCTCAACTTTCAATGATACTTTATTATTATTTTTTAAAAAAAGACATAATTTTACTAATGATAAAAATGATTACAATCTTCATTCATAACATTAAAAATAAACTCTGACAGTAAAGTCCAGATAGTAGGACGAGTCACGAACGTGAAAACAAGATACCCTAGAAAGATTGTGGACAACCTTATTTGCTTATCTACGAGTAAAACAAACTTTGAATGGTGGTCTATAAGGAAGAGTTTTCCAACATGCATAAATTATAGTTCCAAGTTCCAGATGCGAATTTTCATAAAAAATAAAATTTGAACTCCAAAATATGAAATTCTAAAAATATTCATCAAATATCCGTACGAAGATGATAGATAATACATAACTTGACAAGTTAATATTTATGGACAACATCATTCATTCGTGTGACTCTGTTTATTTGTTAAACATGAGTCAAAAGTCAGATAAAATTAAACTATATAATAATATTTTATTCTTCCTATCAAACGATTTTAATTTTAGATAATTTTAATTTGTATATATATGTATTTTAAAAATTAAAATTTAATTTAGCATTTATATTTACTATATGAATATTCAGTATTATACAAGAGTGACTTGGATTGCATTTCGTTCAAAGACAATTTAACACAGCTAACAGCAGCTGTTAATTATGGATTCTACTCTCTAGTACGCCACCCTGCGCGCCGCCCGAAAGTACGGCGGAGCCGCCGAATGCCCATCAAAGCTCAGCTCATCGGCATCCTTCCATTTGGAATTGGTAACAAAAATTATCACAAGAATAACGAGAGGAGAATTTTTCTTTTTGCCGAAAAGGTGGCAAAATTAAACCATTTCCCACTCATTGCTGAAAAGGAGGTCCAGTGTCAATCGCCGTCTCCATTTTGAACTGCTTTATTTTTTATTTTAAAATCCTCTCTTTAGCAAACCCACTTTGGAAATTCGCTTTAAATTTCTGGGAATCGGTTGAAATTTACACTAGCAAGTAACCATAAATGATCGAAGACCCAAAGCTCTAGCGGCTAGTTTTCTTGCGGGCGGCCTATACAGGAAATATGTTTTCTTTTTGAGAAATAGATGGTGAAAGCATATAGTGATTGAAGAAGGTGAAAAAATGGTGATTAGAAAAGTTGGGAAGTATGAGGTGGGGAGGACAATTGGGGAAGGGACATTTGCGAAAGTGAAGTTTGCTCAGAATACTGAGACTGGAGAAAGTGTGGCCATGAAAGTGCTCGATCGTTCCACCATCATCAAACACAAGATGGTTGATCAGGTCGGTTTTTTCATTCTTCGGGATCTTTTTAATGGTTTTTTGCTAATTAGATTTGTGTTTTGTTGAAATTGGTTTGGTTGGATTCTGGAAGGAACTGGGTGCTTTCAAGTTTCTTTGTTAGTTTTTCCGTTTTTTCCTTTTGAAGTTTCCTGGAGTTTGGGACTGATGAGAAAGGAATCGTCGCAGTTACTTTGAGCTGAATGGAGGAGAAGTTTAGGCAGAATCACTGTTTCTTCATTGCTTATGATTCCCTTTCTGGTTATTTTTTGTTTCTTTCGGTGCATAGCAAATTTCTGCGAGTTGAGAATTTCCTAGAATTCGATGTTTCAACCCGCAAAATTAGGAAAGGATTTTTAGTGCACAGACTGGAGTTATGCTATGTTTTTGCTTTGGATGCCCCTAAAGATATTGCAGTTAGCCGATCTAAAATTTATGATTAATCAGATTGCCATTCTCGTCTTGCAGATAAAGAGAGAGATATATATAATGAAGCGCGTTAGACATCCACATGTTGTTCGATTACACGAGGCATGGATCAAGAGTACAAGTTTTAAGTTGTTTTGCAATAAGATTGGAAAGAGAACTTTTGGGTTCTTTTGTTGGATGGTTTTTCTCTGATTGGTTATCCTGACTTACTGGAATTTGTTCCTATTAGGTCATAGCAAGCCGCACAAAGATTTACATCATCCTGGAATTTATCACTGGTGGTGAATTGTTTGATAAAATTGTGAGTCCGTTTAACTAGGTACATTTCACTTTGAGAGCAATTGCTTCTGGAACATAATGTGGTCTTCTGATAAATTTAATACAAAATCTATGATCTAGGTTCACCATGGGCGACTCAGTGAATCTGAATCTCGAAGATACTTCCAGCAGCTCATTGATGGGGTGGATTATTGCCACAGCAAGGGAGTCTTTCACAGAGACTTAAAGGTGTTCTTTGACATGTATAAAAGAAATATTATCATTCATTGAACCGAGAATTCACTTCCGTGTTGCTTGCAGCCTGAAAACCTATTACTAGATTCACAAGGAAATCTTAAAATCTCTGATTTTGGGCTCAGCGCATTACCTGCAGAAGTGAGATATTTGCTACTTATCTGTAAATGAACAAATGTGTGAAAATGATATAAATGGTGCTGATGACAATATTTTTCACAGGGGGTCGACCTTCTCCGGACAACCTGCGGTACTCCTAATTATGTTGCCCCAGAGGTGACTGACTGAGGTTTTTTGTCTGATTCAATTAAATATCACATTGAGAATCATTTTTGTTTTTATTTCGGTGCTTGTGCTTCAGGTTCTTAGTCATAAGGGCTATAACGGTGCCTTCGCGGATATATGGTCATGTGGTGTTATCCTATATGTTTTGATGGCGGGGTATCTTCCATTTGATGAGATCGATCTTACAACTCTATATGGCAAGGTATTTAGCCATACTGTGATGCGGACTTTATTAACAGTCACTCTTATTGTGTAAAGGAATAGTTATACAAAAGATACCATGCATGGCATGCTGGGGCTTTGAGTATTTGTGTGTGTAGGAATTGTAATGATGCATACTCTATTTATATTACAAATTTTCCAAATACTTTATTCAGATCGAGAATGCAGAGTTTTCTTGTCCATCCTGGTTTCCAGTTGGAGCGAAGTCCTTGATTCATCGAATTTTAGACCCGAATCCTGAAACAGTGAGTTTTTTTTCTGCTTTCCATGTTATATTTATTTATTACAGTACATCAAATTGAGTTCTGGGCTTGAGATTCTTTATGGCCCTTTGTTTATTCATTCTTAATTCAAAGTATTTTTCTTGATCATGCTCATGTTGTTAATGATATGATCCATATGCGACTTCACGTGTCACCTATTGAGGTGTTGCAATAGCTTTAATTTATCATTTTGTTGGACTGAGACTTACAGTAGAAAGATGAGGTTAGAAAACAAAATATGGTTGCTAAGATTCTTATGATTGAACTTGTGTATTTCCCACATATGTGTAAAGCTACCGAGCTTTTCTACGCATGAAGTGCTTATCCTGAATCAAATGTCAGTGTTTGTTCATCCATAACCGTAAATATGTGCTTTGTTCTTTGTGAATTTGAAGAAAGTACGTTTGGTCAGCACTAGTCTCTTCATTTCCTTAAGTGAATAATTTTGTGCAGCGCATTCGAATTGAAGATATCCGAAATGATGAGTGGTTTAAAAGGAATTATATTCCAGTCAAGCTTCCAGAAATTGAAGACGTTGATTTAGATGATGTTGACGCGGCTTTTGATGATCCAGAGGTCAGTGGTTCTTTAAGTTGCTGTCACTTTGTATCTGTAATTGTAGGAAATTATTTCTATACTATTATATAATAGTTCCATCCCTTATACTAACCATTTTTGGTGTGTCAAATCATATCAGATATTCTTCGCATTTTAACCCTAAATTTAACACACATCTCCTTTATGTTAGATATAACTAAATTATCCCCATTTTTCTTTAACATCCTTATCTTCTTTTATCTTTATCTCCTTTTTCAAATTTCATCATTTATCAATTCTTATTAAATTATCTACATAATTTTTTTGTAACTTCTCTCTATTTTATATCAAAACTCTCATATTTTTTCATCGTGATAATTTTTTTATATATTTTTAAAAATAATTAAATCGTCGAGCACGTGAAAATCACGTGCGACGGTTGCTAGTTAGAAATGATACAGCTGGATGCCAATTTAACTTGGCTATTGAGAAGCATGCTAAGCTTGGGCTGCTATTTTTTGTTGTACATATTTGTTTTAAAACACTAAACGATCTCCTTATGATGATACAAGTTTACAATTTATTTGCTCATGTGGTAAATATGCTCTAGCATGGGCTATATATGGTAGACTCTTTAGAATGAACCGAGTGACATAGATACAATACTTATTTGCCTCCTCTGAGTGAATGAATGGACAGATCCGTTATTCTCTGTCAGTCTGTTAGTCCAGCACTAAATGTTGGATTCATGAACGTTCTACTAAATATAACAAACAGTTTTCAATATAAGAACTGATCTTGATTTTAGTTACGAGTACAATTACAAGGTTTTGATTTGTAGTTTGTAAAGTTGCCATGATTCATAGTTTGTAAAGTTACTCAAAAGGTTTCATAAGTAACCATCCATTTTTATTATTGGTTAGTAAGCATCTTTTTGTAAGTTCGAAGAGTGAAGAAATACTTTTCCTAGTTTAAATAGAACTTTATGTAACAAAAGATTTATACTGTTTGTGGAATGAGGGCAGAAACAATAATCATTGCGCATGAAACATGAGGAAAGGACCCGAGGTGGTTATTGATGTGTGATTTATTGAATGATGTTATAAAATCATGCCTTTTTATTTGCACCAGACATGATGATCCTTCTATGAATGTATAGAGCTTTGCTTAGCAAAAAGCACAATTAATATTGTTTTTGATATTTCTGTATGTGTTATTTATTTATTTCTCAAGAATGGCAACATCTTGTTCTGTAGGAAGAATTGCCTACTGAGCAACAAAGTCGTGAGGATATGGGACCTCTTACTCTCAATGCATTTGATATGATTATTCTGTCGCAAGGATTAAACTTGGCGTCATTATTCGATCGCAGGAAGGTAAAATATTCAGCAGCGTTTGGTTGTGCTTTCTGCTTACTTTCAACTCCAAATTTTTGTGAGAGTTTTTCAAAGGTTTCTGGAAATGTTTTCCAAGTTTTTTAGGTATTGTTGTTTTTTTAAGTTGCTGAAGAAGATTTACGCCAGAAATGAAATAACATATTGTGAAACCAAACATGTTATCATTAGGTTTATGATGATACTTATATAATTTTTTTGTAAAGTATTTTCACATTTATAAAGACGTGATAATTTTTTTTTCTGAGCTTTTCATGGATGGCGATCATGGTTAAACTCTAGAAAACAAACTGTTATTATTTATAGTTCCAAATTAATACTGCATTTTTTGAAATGCTGCTTATCAAGTACAGTGTTCATTTTTCAGCCTGATAGATGAAAATCCAAAGAAAGTGAGGCAATTTGTTTTGTATTTTAGTTCTGTTGTGTTTCACTTTGTAGCACAATTATTTTCCACAAGTTTTACCATACTGTATCCGCTAAATATGTCACTATTGTTATATACCATTTTCATATCTTGCTTGCCTTGATCAGGAGTCACTGCAGCAACAGACTCGATTTGTTTCGCAAAAAGAGGCGAAGGTTGTTTTGTCAAGCATGGAAGTTGTTGCACAATCAATGGGCTTTAAGACACATATCCGCAACTATAAGGTATACCAAGGCCCAAGGGTCACATTGTTTCATATTTGTCCCCTAAAAATTTACCTGTTCTTGCTTTTGTGGATAGATTGAACTTCAAACTGTTCTATTACAGATGAGAGTAGAAGGCCTTTCTGCAAACAGGGCCTCACATTTCTCAGCAATTATGGAGGTAAGGTTTCTCATCCATTCTCATCGCTTGGCCACCATGGGGAGTCTCGCTCTTTTCTTGAATCTCTTGAAAGCCAATATGCTTATGCTCCTTGTACATGGTTGTTCGAAAAGATTCATGTATCTCTCCAATGAACCTGATATATTTTGTTTCACCGTGTAAATTTCCGTAGATATTTCAAATAGCTCCCACATTTATCATGGTCGACATTCAGAAAGCAGCTGGAGAAGCTGACGAATATATCAAGGTGCTATTTGCTTATAAAATACATTCATGGCTTGCTTTATTTTTCTATCAGTACGATGAAATGGGTAGCAGAAAACAATGAAAAACGATGAAATTTTTGTTCTGCAGTTCTACAAGAAATTCTGCAGCAATCTCGACGACATTATCTGGACTCTACCCGATGAAACATTCAAATCGAGGACTACTCAGACTAAGAGCCGTCGAAAATCGTGATATTTGTGGGATCGAGCGTCTGCATTTTTCTGTTTTCCAGCAATTTCATTCGTTTTGTTGTAGAGGCCACTCACTGTGATGCTGAGTTGGTGGTGTATTTAGAAACATGGATCTGTTTACTGTTTTATTATTCTGCCTTAATTTTACATTAAGATATATGCACTTCATAAATTGTTAAGGACGCTCCATTTTGACTTTTGCATTGAAAATAAACAAAATTATTTTTAATTCATCTTTTTCAGTTGTACCATAAAATTAAACACTTTAAAGCATACTTTTTAGACAGATATTTGTTTTTCATTCTGGTAAAATGTTAGATTAATTAAAAATTATTTTCTTTATTTGGTACATAAAATAAAAAATCTAATATTTTATATAGCTTATTGGGGAAAAAAATTAAAAATAAAGTGTGCTAAACAAGAGAGAAGTTTTGGTACGTCATGTGACAACTATTTAATTATGATATTACAGCCTTCACCTTTTCATTTTCATTTTTTTTTTGACGTGGGAACCCGCAGCAGTCGCTATCTTTCGGTGAGTTCTGGATAAACCCTCGGACTAACGCAATAGCCGCCTTGTGTGACAGGCTAGTCCAAAAAGGTGTTGACAAAGGGAATCTCATCAGTACGGGTCAATGGAATAGCCCCCCGACCTCTGATGTCTATATAAAGGATACGACGAGCATAAATACCCTCTTTAACTTCTATTCTAATGGACTGAATATCTTTTATACGGAATCGGAGGAATATGCGACGATTTTTTCCAGGAAATTGTGCACCACAAATAGGAACTAATAAGGAGACCCGCGATCCCGTAGAAAGACATCACGAGCCCTTGTGGAAAAAAAACAATTTGCTGAGCCGGAACAAAAGATATCAAATTTATACCAAAGGAAGTTCCAACCAATAAGAATCCTAATGAACCTAAAAAAACGATAAGGGCCCAGCAAAAATGACTTAGTTTTCGAGATCCCGTTATAAGTTCTATCCATATATGTTCTGATCGCCAACTCATACTTGATCCGATTTCATTTTATTGGAATTGAGAGAATACCCCAAATTCCTTTTACTTTACCTTTTTTTGTTTCCTTACGTTTCATTTTTGTAATTTTCTAATTGTTCCAAAGTATTATTTCTAGTTTTTTTTCTTTAGTTAAGCTACCTTTTAAGAATTCTAGTAACTCTGGTTTTACAGTAGATAGAAGCATTTTTTCTCTTAGGAAGGTCTTCTTTCTTTTGACAATATTTTATTTTGATGTTCGAGATCGCCTCCGTGTGGTTCATCCTAAGTAGCTAACCGAATATGCTTTTGTCTCTTGGAATCGTATCATCCATGACGAGCTAAGAGAATAGAGCAAACTCGACGTCACAAAACCAGGGCTTAAGGGAGGTCAATGGAGAAAAAAAACATGTATTTCTATTACTATCAAATTCATAAATGAAGTAGTTAATGGTGAAGCTCCGGAAAGATCTTCCTAAAGAAAGCATGTAACTTGTCAATTCAGGAGCGCGTGCTATCCCACTGAACTTAAAGAGCGGAAACTTAAATTACCAAAATATGAGATTGGCCGAGACATACGCTGAGTACGCTTTC
Source organism: Henckelia pumila (assembly GCF_033568475.1). Classification (NCBI taxonomy): domain Eukaryota; kingdom Viridiplantae; phylum Streptophyta; class Magnoliopsida; order Lamiales; family Gesneriaceae; genus Henckelia; species Henckelia pumila. Next base: position 74,728,835 of record NC_133120.1, on the reverse strand, counting down.
ACGCGACTAGCGTAGCGTATTACTATTTGGATAACCAATAGTTATATTCCCTCCAGGTTGAATCTCATGTCATCCCTTGGTGAAGGGGAATCGTGGGAAGCCAATGCTTCTATCTTAGAAGGAGTGATTTGGAGCGCGCCTAGGAGAGCAGCGCGCTTTGGGATGCGAAGGTGGCTATTATCGTCCAGCTCCCTAACTGTGTTCATCTTTCCTCGAATGTAACATAACGGTTTGAGTTCTCACTATAGCTGCAACCTATCTCATATTGGGGAGACGATAACAAACTAGAAATTTCATAAGAGAAGAAAGATCATAGCTAATTCTGATTCAATTGTGACAACAACCGATAAGCAAGCAGCTTGTATTGTTTAGTGATTGATTTAGTACAAAAGTTTCATAAAAATGAATCTTTTTAAGATCAATAATGATACTGCTCAAAACAGTATTATTGAAGAATATGATATTCCTAATAATTTAGATTTATTGAACAAATGGACTATTCCTAAAGTAGAACCAAAATTGGTTTATAAATTAGGAACTTTTGAACGATTAGGTTTAAAACAAGTAGTAAAAACTATTGAAGAATCTATTCCTCTTCATAGAAATGAGATGGTAATTAGTTTATTAAACAAAAAAGATATTTTACCTTTTCAAAAAACTCATAAGTTTTTACATATAGGTTTAGTGCAAATTGCTTTTAAACCTCTTACTTTAGAAGGACTACCAGAAAGCTTTTTAGCAGCTTTACGTGATGGTAGAAATTTGAATTGGAAACAATCCCTTATGGGAATAATTCAGTCTAGTCTGGCTCATGGACCAGTCTATTTTGATGTTTATCCAAATCTCTCTTTATCTTTATCTGATATAAATATTTTTGATGCTTTGACATTAAATGTTAAAACTCATGGTTATAATTATATTCCTGGAACAGAAGTTATATGTATCTGTTATAGAATATATTTTAAACTTATTTACTTTAAATCCTATGTGTAAAAGAGTAGATAAAGATTTGAATGAAACAATTCTTATAAAGACAAATTTTAGTAGATCTAAGATCACTACTCGTAGATCTTCCCCTGAAAATTGGAAAATTGAACAAGCTGTTCCTAGAAATCCTATTATAAATAGTGATTTACAGAATATTGTTCAAAATAATGAAGGATCTGTAGAAATACAGTTTCATAATGAACAAAGAAGATTATTGCCTTCCTCTGCTAGATCACTTTCCAGAACGAGATCTATGTATTCTCATATTTCTTCTGTAGACTATATGATTGATATACCTCAATCATCCAGAGCATCCACTTCTCAAATAAGAGAAGACTATGGATCTCAATCCTCTAAAGAGGATGTAGTTGATGAATTAATTATCAACAAGAATAATATTGTTCATGGTATTCATAATGTTCAAAACATTAGAGACACTGATACAATATCAGAAATGAATTTTATATAGTTGTTTTTATGGATAGTACGCCCAAACTTGATTTTTCTAAAGGATCTTTTGCTAGGCAACAGATTAATTCTGAATTTTATCTTCAAAAATGGAATCTTTTCAGAAATTGGTATTTTCAAAGTTTTTCTGAAAAAGAATATGATATCATAAGATATGAATTCTATTCTTTCTGAGAAAAGCATAATAAATTAATTCCTTTTGTTCCTTGGTTTATTAAAACTTATGTGATTGATTATATCAATGTTATTGAAAGAACTTATAAACTTTCTTCTAGTTCTATACAGAAATCTTTGTATCCTCCTCAGCAATCTTTTCAAATTGAAAAGAATAATAAAATTTTAAGTTTTGCTTCTTTCTCTAAATTGTTTGAGAATGATGCTTTGCAGGTTACTGTTAAACATATTAACCAAATTTTGGAAAAACAAAATTACACTAATCTTTATTTGACTATTTTAGGAGAAAAAATTGTTGGAAAAATTGGCGGTCAGATCAATCACGATTGATACCCGGTGCAGCGGAAGTTTAAAATTTTATCATGGAACAATTCCATGGTGTGGGTATCAACCATTCAACGATTAAATTATTGTGTGTGTAAAATTCAAATAACAATTAATTAAATTTTACCTTCAATCTCGAAGCGAGATTATTGGACACCACACAGATTTCTCTGCGCTTCTTGTATCTCCCAGGAACTGATGAACTCCTTCAATCAGGTCCACGAATGGGGTTTAAATCCCTCTGATAGATTGCACTAGAAAATCTATCAGAAGTTTTTCTGCGAAGAGATTAAACGAATCTGATTCGTTATTCCTGACTGCAATTCAAAAATCACAGACCGGAATTTTCTCTGACAGAGCAAAGGGGGGGCGGCCGAAAATATTAGAGTGAGAGCTAGGGTTCGAAAATTTTGTCTCTCAAAATAATAACCTGTTGTGTCTAATTTCTGTACTGCAATAACTTATTTATAATGCAGGCCACTAACACCTTAGGGCCCATTAGTCATAAGCTAGGGCCCGACAAGCAAAGCCCGCACGTTCAGAAATTAATATAAAATTCATCGTGACTCCGATTGATGAACCGATTTCACCAATGTGCACAGAAACCATTTCTGCACATTTTAAAGTCAAAATAAATTTTCCTGAATCCGAATTCAGTGGTTTCCAAAAATGTCCATCCCTATGTCATTTTAGGAAATCCTACTCCCTTACTCTTATTTAAGAAGTCCAACTCCTTAGTTCATTAAATTTAACTCTTTAAATTTAACTATCTCAACGGGGATTAAAACTCCATTACACTGTGTGACCCTCAATGGTTCAGGGATACAGCTAGCCGTGGGCTCACAACTCCTTGTGACTCGGAACAACACTTTCCGACTTGCCCAACGAATCAAGGTAAAGCGCCTAGCAACATCACCCCATGATTCCCTAGGTATCACTGATAGTGCCTACAAGAACCAGTAGATTTTGGTTAGCGTACAGTACGGTCCCTTCATCCATATATCCCGATCGAATCAACAACCATTGGTATATCGAGAGTCGCTCAAGATTCGATAACTATGCAATACATCTTGAAGATCAAATTAGTGACATCGCATGTGCTACTAAGAAACCATTTCTTAAATCACATCAAGTACTCTGGCCAGAGATTTGTCACACTAATATCTCCTCAGATCGCATAGGATATCCACACTCGCAAGTATGTGGTGAATCCTTGACAACAATGCATTGACTCCTATATGTGTCGTAACTGTACCCAATCTCGACACCTGATGACCCCCATAGAGTCGGTAAACGAGTCAAAGCACAGCACTAGCATATAGAGTCTCCATGATGTTTCAAGTCGTAAGGACTAATGGTGTACAACCAAAATCGCGGACTTTATCCACTCGATAAGTGATAACCACTTGGAAAGTCCGGATAGGGTAGTTCGATTATTCATCCTATGAATATCCATTTGCATGCTTCGAACATCTCCATGTTCCCTACCAATGAAACGTGGTACTCCGCATCGCAAATGCTAGTCTCAAACTCGAGCGATCCTTATCCTTATTATCGGACGGCTCAATCGACTAGGAACGGTTTTTAGAATATACAGTGACTATAAGATGTATTTCATGATAGACATCTCCATGTTCTACCACATCTTACATACACTATAGTATATTCAAGGTCTTTATCAAAACAACAATAGTATATCACAATATAACAATATGAAGTAATATAAAGTCATTGCCATAAAAGTGTAAATAATATTAAACAAAAGATTGTTTATACAAAGAGTCATCAAAGCCCATAGCCACACAGTTGGCTCACTGGGCACCCACTCTTACAATCTCCCACTTGCCCTATAGCCAACTAGTCATACTACGTAGACCCATTGCTTCGCGATGTTTGTCAAACAATGGTCCTGGCAAAGGCTTAGTAAGCGGATCAGCGATATTGTCTGCAGAGGCCACTCGTTCGACAATGATGTCTCCTCTTTCCACAATCTCCCGGATTATGTGGTATTTCCTCAGTACGTGTTTGGATCTTTGATGAGACCTTGGTTCCTTTGCTTGAGCAACGGCACCCGTGTTGTCACAGTACACCGGGACTGGACCAACAAATTCAGGAATGACGCCCAACTCTTGGACGAACTTCCTCATCCAAACGGCCTCTTTAGCAGCAGCTGATGCTGCAATGTATTCAGCCTCAGTGGTGGAATCCGCTGTGGTGTCCTGCTTGGAACTCTTCCAAGAGACAGCACCGCCATTGAGCATGAACACAAATCCAGAGGTTGACTTCGAGTCATCCACATCACTTTGGAAGCTAGAGTCGGTATAGCCTTCCAATTTGAGTTCTCGTCCTCCATAAACCATGAACATATTCTTAGTCCTTCGCAAGTACTTAAGAATGTCCTTCACGGCTTTCCAATGCATTTGACCAGGATTAGACTGATATCTGCTCGTGACACTCAGAGCAAATGCTACATCCGGTCTGGTAGATATCATCCCATACATGATACTACCTATAGCTGACGCATATGGTACATGTGTCATATTCTCTATCTCTTCATCAGTCTTGGGACACATAGACTTGGATAGAGAAACTCCATGACACATGGGTAGATGTCCTCTTTTGGACCCATCCATTGAAAACCGTTTCAATATGGTATCGATGTAGGTTGATTGAGTGAGTCCTATCATTCTCTTAGACCTATCTCTATAGATCTGTATCCCAAGAATGTAGGATGCCTCTCCCAAATCCTTCATCGAAAATCTACCTGATAACCATATCTTTGTTGACTGCAACATCCCTACATCATTCCCAATGAGTAGGATGTCATCAACATAAAGTACTAAGAATGTCACCGCATCCTTAACTACTTTCTTGTACACGCAAGGTTCCTCCGGGTTCTTGATGAAACCAAAATCTTTAATTGTTTCATCAAATTTCTGGTTCCAACTTCTTGATGCTTGTTTTAGACCATAAATTGATCTCTGAAGCTTGCATACCTTATGCTCGCTTCCCATGGATGTGTACCCCTCAGGCTGCTTCATATAGATTTCTTCCTTAATGTCTCCATTAAGAAAAGCAGTCTTCACATCCATTTGCCATATCTCATAGTCATACCATGCAGCTATGGCAATAAGGATTCTTATGGACTTGAACATAGCAACTGGTGAAAAGGTTTCATCATAGTCAACTCCTTGCCTTTGAGTATAACCTTTCGCCACCAATCGCGCCTTGTAGGTCAATACCTTACCATCAGGCCCAAGCTTTCTTTTGTAGATCCATTTACACCCTATTGGAACAATTCCATCGGGAGGATCTACTAAAGACCAAACTTGGTTTGTATGCATCGAATCCAATTCTGACTGCATAGCTTCAAGCCATAAATTCGAATCCGCATCAGAAATTGCTTCCTTGAAGTTTCTTGGATCACATCCAATGTCGGGTTCATCTTGATCCCCTTCAAGAAGAAGACCATATCGAACTGGAGGTCTAGAAGTCCTTTCGGATCTTCTAGGTGCAGGCGTGTCCAGCAATGGTTCCTGAGGTGTAGGATCGTTATTTTGTATTTCGGGTTCTTCTCGAACTTCTTCGAGTTCCATCATCTCGCCTTTCTTATCCAATAAGAACTCCTTCTCCAAGAAGGTGGCATTCCTAGAAACAAACACCTTTGTTTCAGCAGGATAATAGAAATAATATCCGATTGAATTCTTCGGATACCCTACAAAATAACATAAGCTGGATCGACTATCCAACTTATCTCCCACTGTCCGCTTCACGTAAGCAGGACATCCCCAAATCCTCAAGTACGAATACTTAGGAGCTTTGCCATTCCATAACTCGTATGGTGTTTTGTCCACTGCTTTAGTGTGGACGTTGTTTAACAACAATACCGCTGTTTCAAGCGCATAGCCCCAAAACGAAGGTGGAAGCTCAGTGAAGCTCATCATAGATCGAACCATGTCCAACAAAGTTCGATTACGACGCTCCGATACACCATTAAGCTGTGGTGTCATAGGAGGAGTCCACTGAGAGAGAATCCCATTCTCTTTCAGATAGTCCAAAAACTCGGTACTCAAGTATTCTCCACCTCGATCCGATCGAAGTGCTTTAATACTTTTACCTAGCTTGTTTTCTACTTCAGCCCTGAATTCTTTGAACTTTTCAAATGCTTCAGACTTATATTTCATTAAATATAAATACCCATACCTTGAATAATCATCAGTAAAGGTAATGAAGTAGGTGTGGCCATGTTGAGTCCCTACTCTAAATGGACCACAAACATCTGTATGGATCAAATCCAACAGATTTTGACTACGCTCAGGTTTCCCCTTAAAAGGAGATTTAGTCATTTTTCCTTTTAGGCAGGATTCACAAGTAGGTAGAGAATTAATATCAGACATATCAAACATGCCCTCTCCCACTAGCTTGTTCATCCTCCTTGAGGAAATATGACCTAGCCTAGCATGCCAAAGGTTTGCCGGGTTTTGACTATCGATTTTCCTTTTGTTTGTTGTCGCCGGTTTATCAACATAATTCACTGGAACGTCTTTTAGTTTTAAGTTGTATAGATCGTTTTCAAGTTGTCCATTTCCAATTAAACATTCATTCTTGTAAATATTGCAAATCCCATTCACAAAATTGCAAGAATAACCATCTCTATCAAGCATAGAAATAGAAATAATGTTTTTAATTAAATCTGGCACAAATAAAACATCTCTTAACAATAATTTAAAACCGTTCTGCAAAGTCAAACAAACATCTCCAATGGCCGTAGCTTCAACTCTGGAACCATTCCCGAGCCTCAGCTGGGTCTCACCCATTCTAAGCCTGCGACTTCTTGTCATCACCTGCAAATCATTGCAAATGTGAGATCCACATCCGGTATCCAATACCCAAGAAGTTGTATTAAGTGACATGTTTATTTCAATATAGAACATACCCTTTGCAGTTCCCAACTGCTCAAGATATTCCTTGCAGTTGCGCTTCCAATGACCCGGCTTCTTGCAGTAATGGCAAACATCCTTGGATTTTCCATTGTTTGAAGCCTTTGTCTTTTGCTTCTTCTCGGGCTCGACTTTCTTGGGTGGGGTAGAACGTTTCTTGCCCTTCATACTTGGCCCCTTCTTCGCAGAAGATGAGGAGCCCACCAAGAAAGCTGGCTTATCCTTCTTAAGTGTGGATTCATATGTAACGAGCATATTGACCATCTCTTCAAGGGTGACCTCTATCTTGTTCATATTAAAATTTATCACAAATCCATCGAATGAAGAAGGAAGAGACAGAAGCAATAAATCCACATTGAGTTCATGCTCCAACACCAAATCTAGGGTCGCCAACTTCTGTATGAGCCAAATCACTCGTACCCCATGATCACGGACCGAAGTCCCTTCACGCATGCGGCACGTCATCAACTCCTTAACAGTAGCGAACCTTTCAGCCCTCGACTGAGCCCCAAAAAGTTCCTTGAGTTGCGTGTGAATGTCAGCAGCATTCACCGTGTCCTCAAATCGCCTCTGGAGTTCATCAGACATCGAGGCTTGCATATAGCATTTGGTCTTGATGTCATGGTCACACCATGCATCAAGTTTGGCCAATTCCTCCGGACTTATGTCAGCTGGTGCTTCCTTCGGAGGTGCTTTCTCTAACACGTAGAGCATTTTCTCCGAAGTTAAGACAATCTTCAACTTCCGGAACCATTCCGTATAGTTGGCGCCAGTCAATTTGTTTTGTTCGAGGATCGAGAATAATGGATTTCGCGAATTCATTGTATGAAATACTGAAAAGAAAAACAGACATATATCAATGATTGTTTAACAATTTACTAAGACATAAAATAGGCGAATTTAATTTTATGAATCTCACTCCCACTATTTTAACGATTTCACCACCCTCTAGTGAAAACGGGAAACTTTTTCCTTAGTGAGAACATGGAGTCCAATTGACAAACTTATGGTCCCGAATAATATCAGCCAACCATAATTCTCAAAAGGTAGAGCCCAATTGCTTCCAAAGCAACCCCCATGTGTTTACCTCATGTCCAATAAGGGCCCAATAATATGACGCCGTTTAAAGTGACATGTCAAGATGACCCATCAATATTAAGTTGTGATGGACGGTCGCCATGTGGATCCCCCAATAATATGAGCCGATCCCATGGGAGTTCCACCCAACTTACAACATTTGTCGATCCAATGTACAGCTTTCCGACGGACGGGCCCCCCCAATAATATGAGCCGGACCATATCCGCGGGTAGCATCACATACATTGACCGTTGATGGAAGGTGGGAACATTTAAACAAATTTAAATTTCCTTTATTTATCTTGATATAAATTTTAAATCATATTTAAAATGAGGGATTTTTAATTATAAAAATATTTGTCTCATCATATTCATTTTATTGCATGCTTGCCGGATTCACGCAATTTATGTCTAAACATGCATACAATCATAAAATCAAATATTATATAGGATGATCGATTCCATTTCTAATTGACCCGTGGTTGCCAATCACGGGTCTTAGTCCAATCCTAGGTGATATGCAGTATGCAATGCAATCCTATTACATGTGCTTCCAATTTACATTTCTTCAGTCTTTATTGTCTGCTGGGCCCACCGTCTTCAAATCTTGATCTCCCACTAAATCTAATGTATTTACAATAAATAACAATGACAAGTAGGGGATACATTTTTAGGGGTGGGAACGGGCTATAAACCAAGCCCACTTTTATTACATATGACATTCATATCGGGCCATAAACCAGGCCCATTAATAAAACCAACAACAATAAAAACAAAATGTAAATTCCTAACATACACCTACAAAATTGGTCATGGCAATCGATCATCCTTATCCAATAACATTTAATTCAAAATTAATTTATTGGATAACATGCAGTGGCAATTCAAATTTAAACAAGATAAAATCATATTTTATATAAAATCTCATTTCACATATAAAATCATATTTTATCTCTATATCAAATAAAATCATATTTTATCTATAAAATCCAATTTTACAAATAAAATCATATTTTACTCAATATATCATAAGATCATATCTTATCATCAATTGTACCAAAATAATTGATTTCAAAATTCAATTTACGGATAAAACATTAAAATTTTCCAAAAATTCAAATTTATCCAAAATCAATTTTAAAATTTACGGACTCGAACAATTCGATCCGAAATCTCGTGAACCAATCAAAAACAATTTTTGACCGGACCAAAAATAAAATTTTAACATATTAAAATTAATTTTTAATAAAAATATAATTTTTCCCGCGGGCCGCCCGGGACACTCCCGGGCCGGCCCGCACCCGGGGCGCGGGCCGGGGGCAGCCCGGCTGCCCCCTTAGGGCAGCAACAATTGCTGCCCTGGCGGCGCCTGGCGCCGCCGCTGGGTGGCGCCGAGCGCCGCCCCTGGGCAGCGCCGAGCGCTGCCCGGGGCAGCAACAATTGCTGCCCCACCGGGTAGCGATCCAATCGCTGCCCGGGTTTTGCCCCGGAAAAAAAAATTTTTATTTAAAAATATTTATTTTGTTTTCCAAAAACCGAGATTCAAAAATTTTGTACAATCGATTAATTTAATCATTTGATCTGAGCAACCTGGCTCTGATACCACTGTTGGAAAAATTGGCGGTCAGATCAATCACGATTGATACCCGGTGCAGCGGAAGTTTAAAATTTTATCATGGAACAATTCCATGGTGTGGGTATCAACCATTCAACGATTAAATTATTGTGTGTGTAAAATTCAAATAACAATTAATTAAATTTTACCTTCAATCTCGAAGCGAGATTATTGGACACCACACAGATTTCTCTGCGCTTCTTGTATCTCCCAGGAACTGATGAACTCCTTCAATCAGGTCCACGAATGGGGTTTAAATCCCTCTGATAGATTGCACTAGAAAATCTATCAGAAGTTTTTCTGCGAAGAGATTAAACGAATCTGATTCGTTATTCCTGACTGCAATTCAAAAATCACAGACCGGAATTTTCTCTGACAGAGCAAAGGGGGGGGGCGGCCGAAAATATTAGAGTGAGAGCTAGGGTTCGAAAATTTTGTCTCTCAAAATAATAACCTGTTGTGTCTAATTTCTGTACTGCAATAACTTATTTATAATGCAGGCCACTAACACCTTAGGGCCCATTAGTCATAAGCTAGGGCCCGACAAGCAAAGCCCGCACGTTCAGAAATTAATATAAAATTCATCGTGACTCCGATTGATGAACCGATTTCACCAATGTGCACAGAAACCATTTCTGCACATTTTAAAGTCAAAATAAATTTTCCTGAATCCGAATTCAGTGGTTTCCAAAAATGTCCATCCCTATGTCATTTTAGGAAATCCTACTCCCTTACTCTTATTTAAGAAGTCCAACTCCTTAGTTCATTAAATTTAACTCTTTAAATTTAACTATCTCAACGGGGATTAAAACTCCATTACACTGTGTGACCCTCAATGGTTCAGGGATACAGCTAGCCGTGGGCTCACAACTCCTTGTGACTCGGAACAACACTTTCCGACTTGCCCAACGAATCAAGGTAAAGCGCCTAGCAACATCACCCCATGATTCCCTAGGTATCACTGATAGTGCCTACAAGAACCAGTAGATTTTGGTTAGCGTACAGTACGGTCCCTTCATCCATATATCCCGATCGAATCAACAACCATTGGTATATCGAGAGTCGCTCAAGATTCGATAACTATGCAATACATCTTGAAGATCAAATTAGTGACATCGCATGTGCTACTAAGAAACCATTTCTTAAATCACATCAAGTACTCTGGCCAGAGATTTGTCACACTAATATCTCCTCAGATCGCATAGGATATCCACACTCGCAAGTATGTGGTGAATCCTTGACAACAATGCATTGACTCCTATATGTGTCGTAACTGTACCCAATCTCGACACCTGATGACCCCCATAGAGTCGGTAAACGAGTCAAAGCACAGCACTAGCATATAGAGTCTCCATGATGTTTCAAGTCGTAAGGACTAATGGTGTACAACCAAAACCGCGGACTTTATCCACTCGATAAGTGATAACCACTTGGAAAGTCCGGATAGGGTAGTTCGATTATTCATCCTATGAATATCCATTTGCATGCTTCGAACATCTCCATGTTCCCTACCAATGAAACGTGGTACTCCGCATCGCAAATGCTAGTCTCAAACTCGAGCGATCCTTATCCTTATTATCGGACGGCTCAATCGACTAGGAACGGTTTTTAGAATATACAGTGACTATAAGATGTATTTCATGATAGACATCTCCATGTTCTACCACATCTTACATACACTATAGTATATTCAAGGTCTTTATCAAAACAACAATAGTATATCACAATATAACAATATGAAGTAATATAAAGTCATTGCCATAAAAGTGTAAATAATATTAAACAAAAGATTGTTTATACAAAGAGTCATCAAAGCCCATAGCCACACAGTTGGCTCACTGGGCACCCACTCTTACAAAAATTACTTCTTTACATAATAGAATTGAAATGATTATTTCTGTTATAAATCAGATTAAACCAGATGTTCATATACAACAGAAGGAAGAGACCAACATTGTCTCCATAGCTTCTTCTTCTATTCAGCCTCCTCCTGATATCAAAGATTTTAAAATAAAATCTTCCATGTCAGAATTAGAAAAATTCATAGAAGAAAAATTTAAAAATTTTAATGTTTCCACTTTAGATGGCAAAATGGATGATAATTCTTCTATCTCAGATAATGAAATAAATAAATTAAAATGGGATGATAGACCTACTCATAATAAATATTATTATAGTAGACCTACTCCTATGGATGTTCTTAATGATAAACAAGAATATATTATTTCTAATAATTATAATGGGAAAAGCATTTACGAATGGAATATTGATGGTTTTGTAGATAAGCATATTTATAATATTGCTCACCGTATGCTCATGTATAGCACTGTTTGTAAGAATAATGGTAATACTGATAAAAATATTGCTAAAATGCTTACATGCTGGCTTTACTGGCCAACTTAAAGGTTGGTGGGATAATTATTTATCTCAAACTCATAGAGATGAAATTTTAGGAACTATAAAAATTGAGAATAATATTCCCACTGAGAATGCAGTATATACTTTAATCATGACTATGATTGATCATTTTACAGGTTGATTTACTGATAATAGTGAGAATATTCGTATTTTGCTTAGTAATTTACGTTGCAAAACTCTTACTGATTTTAGATGGTATAAAAATACTTTTCTATCTAGAATTTATGAATTACATGACTGTAATACTAGTCAATGGAAAGCCAAATTTATTGATGGTATTCCAGGTTTATTTGCTGAAAGAGTTAGAAAAATTCTAAGAAAAGATAATTTGTCTATTCCTTATGATAGTTATACTTATGGAAAACTTATTAGCACTTGTATCCAAGAAGGTCTAGCTCTTTGTAATGAATAAAACTAGATAAACAAATAAAAAGACAAAATTTATTAGAAAAAAGACAACTTGGTAAATTTTGTGACCAATTTGGTATTGATATGCCTAAAGATAAGAATAATTTACCTGAGACTAGTAGATCTAATAGATCTCACAGATTTTATAAAAAACGTCGTCACTTATCTGAAAAACAAAAAGATAAGAAAAAAAAACGTAAAGAGTTACGTAGACAGACAGAAAAGGTCATATCCCAAGAAAAAATATAAAGTTATTTGTCATAAATGTGGTAAAGAAGGTCATTATGCTAATAAGTGTTGGACAAAAGAAAAGATTAAAAATCTTGATATAGATAATAGTATTAAAGAAAAATTATTTAATATCTTTCTAACTTCTGATTCTGAAAATAGTTCAGAAAAAGAATCTTATAGTTCTGAGGATATTAATGCCTTAGAAAATGATTCTATTATCTCAGATTCCGATACTGAGGATTGTAATGCTTGTATTCAAAGACAAGTATGCACTATGAAAGATGATAATAATGATGAGTTTTTATAAACTTATGTCTCAATTTGAGGATATTAATATTAATGTTCTCGATAATAATAATATTTTAGAATTTCTTAAGAGGATTAAGGATCCTAGTTTAATTTCTAGTATAATTGATAAAATGGATAGTAATCCATCTGATAATAATAAGACAGAAAGTCTTATTAATCCTACTTATTCTATGACAGAAGTCAAAAAACTTCTTAAACAGAAGTATGAGAACCAAAATCCGGTGACTATTCAGGATTTAGTTCATGAGATTAATAATCTCAAGAAAGAATTAAAAATTTTACAAAATGAGAATTTAGTTCTTCATAAAAGAATTAATCAAATTGAGAAAGGAAAAGAAAAATTTTATGATCAAAGAAATTTTCAGAATACTGAAAATGATTATGATCAGGAGAATTATTTTCAAAAATTATCTTTATTTGATGACAATCATCTTTCTGTTTTGAGCATGATTATATCTCAAAAGTGGTATACTAATATTACCCTTTTAATTGATAACTCTTATAAGAAAAATTTTGTTGCTATGACTGATAGTGGTGCTGACTTAAATGTTATACAAGAAGGTCTTATACCTACAAAATATTTTCATAAGACTACTCATTCTTTATCTCATGCAGGTGGAGAACCTCTTGATATAAATTATAAATTACCTAAAGATTATATTTGCAAGGATAAGAATTGTATTGTTACTAGCTTCTTACTTGCTAAAAATATTTCTAGCCAACTTATACTTGATCTTCCTTTTATTTATAAAATTTATCCTTTAACTCACATAGATGAAAAAGGTATCACAGGTACCTTTGAAGAAAAACTTATTTCTTTTCAGTTCATTACAAAACCTATTAATAGAGTTTTAAATGAGTTGCAGGATAAAATTGATAGAAAGATTTTTCATATAAATTTTTTAAAAGAGGAAGTCAGTTCCTTAAATATTGAAGAAAAATTGAAGAATCCTAAATTACAGGAAAAAATTCAATTTGTTCATAATAAATTTTCTTTAGAAATCTGTAATGATCATCCCAATGCTTTCTGGGATAGAAAGAAACATATTGTTTCTCTTTCTTATGAGGAAAATTTTGATGAAAAAAGCATTCCTACCAAGGCTCGTCCTTGTCAAATGAATTCTGAATATTTAAAATTATGTAAGAATGAAATAAAATCTTTATTAGATAAGAAGCTGATAACTTCTTCTCAGTCTCCTTGGTCTTGTACTGCTTTTTATGTTAATAAACATTCAGAAAAGGAAATAAGAGTTCCCAGGTTAGTAATAAATTACAAACCTCTTAATAAAGTTTTGAAATGGATTAGGCATCCTATTCCTAACAAAAAAGATTTATTAAATAGACTTTTTAATGCTTTAATATTTTCAAAGTTTGATTTAAAATCAGGATATTGGCAGATTCAAATAAAAGAATCTGACAGATACAAAACTGCTTTTAATGTTCCAATAGGACATTACGAATGGACAGTTATGCCATTTGGACTGAAGAATGCCCCTTCAGAATTTCAACAAATTATGAATAATATATTTTATCCTTTTAGTAATTTTATCATTGTTTATATTGATGATATTCTAGTCTTTTCTAAAGACATTGAATCTCATTTTAAACACTTAGAAATATTTAGAAAATTAGTTATTCAAAACGGTCTTGTTATATCAAAACCAAAAATGTCTTTATTTCAGACCAATATTAGATTCCTTGGTCATATGATAGAAAAAGGAAAAATTATTCCTATACAAAGAAGTATTGAATTTGGTTCTAAATTTCCTGATGAAATAACTGATAAAACTCAGTTACAAAGATTTTTAGGAAGTCTTAATTATATATCTTCCTATATTAAAAATCTTACTAATAATTCTGCTATTTTATATGATAGACTCAAGAAGAATCCCCCTCTTTGGACTATAGAACATACTGAGGCTGTTAGAAAAATAAAGGAAAAGGTTAAAAATATTCCTTGTCTTATATTGGCTAATCCCCAATGGAAAAAAATTATTGAAACAGATGCTTCTGATATAGGTTTTGGAGGAATTCTTAAACAGGTTAATCCTGATACCAAACAAGAATATCTTGTTAGATTTTATTCTGGTAAATGGAATGGTGCTCAGAAAAATTGTGCTACCATAGCTAAAGAAATTCTTGCTATAGTTAGATGTGTTTTAAAATTTCAAGATGATTTATATAATCAAAAATTTATAATTAAAACAGATTGTAGATCTGCTAAATTTATGTTTCAAAAAGATTTTAAACATGATGTTTCTAAGCAAATGTTTGCTAGATGGCAAGCTCATTTAGCGCCTTTTGATTTTGAAATTATTTATAAAAAAGGTGAATATAATAATCTGCCTGATTTCTTAACTCGAGAATACTTGTTATATTTACAGGTATGAGTAATCCTGGTAGGGGAAATTATTCCTCTTATAGAGGAAGAGGTGGAAGAGGAGCATTTCCTCAAATAATTGCTCAACATGGCAATAAAAAGCTTATAGCTCAGAATATTGCTAGTTCATCGGGGAGTAATACTCCAGACAAAAATAATCCATTATATGATGAGTTTCAAGAATTCTTGAAACAGAAAAAAGGAAAAGAAGGCAATATTCCAGATTCATCGGCATCATATGCTAATATTTTAAAAGAAAATGATAATGATTCTCAATATATTGAGAGTGAATATCAAAACTTGATTCTTCTTATAGAAGAAAAAGACATCCAATGGATGGAAACTCCGTGTACTATCATAAAAAGATATTTATCCAACACATCATATGTGAATGGATCTCATAAACAAAGAGGATTTTATGAAAATCTCCTTTTGTCCACTAATACCGTGGAAATTACTCATTTTTCTGGTAATACTCAACAGCAAGGAGTTTATAACTTCTCAAAATTCATTGTCAAAAAGATTATATCTATTGAAGAATGGGGAATATCTCGACTAGTTGAAAAAGAATTTTCATACAATAAAATGAATTTTAAATTTAATTATTGGGATTATGTAGAAGGTTTTAATAAAACCTTATTTTATGAAAATCAAAAAAGAAAACATTCGTGGTTTTTAAAAGTCTGCGAAAATGTTTTTCATCACCCAGTTCCTAACTGGTTTTTAGACTGATGGAAGATATTTGGTCCCTCGGTAAAAAAATTTTGCCTGAAATCCTTAAAGGATTAATGGAAGAATGGATTGGCTGTTCTCCAAAAATTCAAGAATTATCTTCTAATACTATTGAAGGCAAGACATCTTGCATGTTCTTTATTGAATTCGGTATTCCATGGATTTGGAAATGGAAACCCCAAGCTGGTTATACAGACAGAGGAATCCCTTGTTTATGGAGAAAAAGTTTAACAAAATTCTAGGAAAAAATGATGAGAGAGGACCCAGAGACAAGAAAAGTGTATGGTGATGAAACCATTCAAAGTATTAATGAGAAAATTAAAGCTTATAAGCATGATTTGGAAAATAAAAAAGAGAAAGAGACTCCTAGTCCTTTCAAAATTATTACCCAAAAATATTCAGAGATTTATTCCAAAGAAAAAATGGTTGAGTTATATCTTGAAGAAATGAAGAAAGATCTTTGCAGAAATCTTTCATACCCAGATTCAAAATCAGACACTTCTATGACATCGGAATCAAGTGATACAAAATTCCATCGACAAATGTTACAGGATGCACAAGATCCTGAGGAAGAAATTATAGACTTTTCCATTGATAAAGTCTTTGATTCTTTAAAAGAGTCATTAAAAGAGAATATTAAAAAGAGTGGATTATAATGGATGAACACAAATATATATGTCCCAGATATTTCTGCTACATACAGTGAAAAAAAAATTTTGATCAAATCATTATTAAAGGCTATAATAAGAGGCAGAAGAGTATTGAAGAAAACTATTCTTATCTATAAAGGAAGAGGATTCTCAAAGACACCAAAAAATCAATAAAATATCATAATGCTAAATTTCAGCATTGTATGAAGAAATATCCGGAAACTCCTGAATGCATTCATCAACAACTACCAAGAGACATGATGTGATGGCATGATGTGATTGCCATAATAATGGCTTGCGTAATATATTAGCAAGGTTATGATGGCCATAAAGGTCCACTCAAAGTGGTAAGGACCACAAAGAAATTGGTGCACTACTTTAATAAAGTAGTTTGGAATTATTTACTTTTATAAAGTAAAGTTGTATTATTTTTAATACTGTTTTTATTTTAAATTGGAATCCGGGGTTTCATGTCCGGCTCTTCTCTCTATTTATAGGATAGTTTTCAGTTTTGTAAGCAGACTGCAATTTAGTATACTACTTTCTCTTATAATCTCTCTTGTAATTACACTCTTGAAGCTTTCAGAAATAAAACTTCTTCTGGTTTTATTGTAAGTTTCCTTGTTCTCTTTAATTTTTATTTTGTTATTTAAAAATTTTATTTTTGTGTATTTAGCCTGAATGGCAGGCTAAACTATTTTGTACTAAATCATGATCTGACAATATAATTATTTATAACTTGGTTCTTATGTTGTTTATGGATTCATAAAAACATAAATCAAGTTATTATAGGTTAAATCACAGGTTCAAATATTTGATTAAAAAGTTTTCTTTTAGCTCTTTAGCCGTTTAGCCGTATGAAGGCGTTTAGGCATTTTCGAGCGATTTTTTTTTAGAATTGATAATCAAATTATTTGGTAATATCCTATGTATGATTTGTAATATCCTATAATAATGCTTTATCTATGTTTTCCTGGTTTCAGAATGGTATCAGAGATACATTATTTACCACCATGGCTTTGATACCATTCTGAAACCAGGAAAACATAGATAAAGCATTATTATAGGATATTACAAATCATATATAGGATATTACCAAATAATTTGATTATCAATTCTCAAAAAAAAAATCGCTCGGAAACGCCTAAACGCCTTCACACGGCTAAACGGCTAAAGAGCTAAAAGAGAACTTTTTAATCAAATATTTGAACCTGTGATTTAACCTATAATAACTTGATTTATGTTTTTATGAATCCATAAACAACATAAGAACCAAGTTATAAATAATTATATTGTCAGATCATGATTTAGTACAAAATAGTTTAGCCTGCCATTCAGGCTAAATACACAAAAATAAAATTTTTAAATAACAAAATAAAATTTAAAAAGAACAAGGAAACTTACAATAAAATCAGAAGAAGTTTTATTTCTGAAAGCTTCAAGAGTGTAATTACAAGAGAGATTATAAGAGAAAGTAGTATACTAAATTGCAGTCTGCTTACAAAACTGAAAACTATCCTATAAATAGAGGGAAGAGCCAGACATGAAACCCCGGATTCCAATTTAAAATAAAAACAATATTAAAAATAATACAACTTTACTTTATAAAAGTAAATAATTCCAAACTACTTTATTAAAGTAATGCACCAATTTCTTTGTGGTCCTTACCACTTTGAGTGGTCCTTTATGGCCATCATAACCATGCTAATATATTACGCAAGCCATTATTATGGCAATCACATCATGCCATCACATCATGTCTCTTGGTAGTTGTTGATGAATGCATTCAAGAGTTTCCGGATATTTCTTCATACAATGCTGAAATTTAGCATTATGATATTTTATTGATTTTTTGGTGTCTTTGAGAATCCTCTTTCTTTGTAGATAAGAATAGTTTTCTTCAATACTCTTCTGCCTCTTATTATAGCCTTTAATAATGATTTGATCAAAATTCTTTTTCCACTGTATGTAGCAGAAACATCTGGAACATATATCTTTGTGTTCATCCATTATAATCCACTCTTTTTAATATTCTCTTTTAATGACTCTTTTAAAGAATCAAAGACTTTATCAATGGAAAAGTCTATAATTTCTTCCTCGGGATCTTGTGCATCCTGTAACATTTGTCGATGGAATTTTGTATCACTTGATTTCGATGTCATAGAAGTGTCTGATTTTGAATCTGGGTATGAAAGATTTCTGCAAAGATCTTTTTTCATTTCTTCAAGATATAACTGAACCATTTTTTCTTTGGAATAAATCTCTGAATATTTTTGGGTAATAATTTTGAAAGGACTAGGAGTCCTTTTCTCTTTTTTATTTTCCAAATCATGCTTATAAACTTTAATTTTCTCATTAATACTTTGAATGGTTTCATCACCATACACTTTTCTTGTCTCTGGGTCCTCTCTCATCATTTTTTCCCAGAATTTTGTTAAACTTTTTCTCCATAAACAAGGGATTCCTTTGTCTGTATAACCAGCTTGGGGTTTCCATTTCCAAATCCATGGAATACCGAATTCAATAAAGAACATGCAAGATGTCTTGCCTTCAATAGTATTAGAAGATAATTCTTGAATTTTTGGAGAACAGCCAATTCATTCTTCCATTAATCCTTTAAGGATTTTAGGCAAAATTTTTACCGAGGGACCAAATATCTTCCACCAGTCTAAAAACCAGTTAGGAACTGGGTGATGAAAAACATTTTCGCAGACTTTTAAAAACCACGAATGTTTTTTTTTTTTCATAAAATAAGGTTTTATTAAAACCTTCTACATAATCCCAATAATTGAATTTAAAATTCATTTTATTGTATGAAAATTCTTTTTCAACTAGTGGAGATATTCCCCATTCTTCAATAGATATAATCTTTTTGACAATGAATTTTGAGAAGTTATAAACTCCTTGCTGTTGAGTATTACCAGAAAAATGAGTAATTTCCACGGTATTAGTGGACAAAAGGAGATTTTCATAAAATCCTCTTTGTTTATGAGATCCATTCACATATGATGTGTTGGATAAATATCTTTCCATGATAGTCCACGAAGTTTCCATCCATTGGATGTCTTTTTCTTCTATAAGAAGAATCAAGTTTTGATATTCACTCTAAATATATTGAGAATCATTATCATTTTCTTTTATAATATTAGCATATGATGCCGATGAATCTGGAATATTACCTTCTTTTTCTTTTTTCTGTTTCAAGAATTCTTGAAACTCATCATATAATGGATTATTTTTGTCTGGAATATTACTCCCCGATGAACTAGCAATATTCTGAGCTATAAGCTTTTTATTGCCATGTTGAGCAATTATTTGAGGAAATTCTCCTCTTCCACCTCTTTCTCTATAAGAGGAATAATTTCCCCTACCAGGATTACTCATACCTGTAAATATAACAAGTATTCTCGAGTTAAGAAATCAGGCAGATTATTATCTTCACCTTTTTTATAAATAATTTCAAAATCAAAAGGCGCTAAATGAGCTTGCCATCTAGCAAACATTTGCTTAGAAACATCATGTTTAAAATCTTTTTGAAACATAAATTTAGCAGATCTACAATCTGTTTTAATTATAAATTTTTGATTATATAAATCATCTTGAAATTTTAAAACACATCTAACTATAGCAAGAATTTCTTTAGCTATGGTAGCATAATTTTTCTGAGCACCATTCCATTTACCAGAATAAAATCTAACAAGATATTCTTGTTTGGTATCAGGATTAACCTATTTAAAAATTCCTCCAAAACCTATATC